>NW_026897735.1:0-36642 GCF_033153095.1 Gastrolobium bilobum | reverse complement strand
ACTGTCAACGACATCAAGTTTATACTGGCTCCCAAATCACACAATGCCTTTCCCACCTCCACATCTCCTATAGCAATAGAGATACTGAAGCTTCCTGGATCTTTCATTTTTGTTGGAAGCTTCTGGATTAGGGCACTACACTCTGCTGTTAGGGCCACTGTCTCACCATCAGTTAATTTCCTCTTCTTAGTAAGAAGATCCTTCATGAATTTTGCATAGTGAGGCATATTTTCCAGTGCTTCAGAAAATGGTATGTTAATTTGTAAATTTTTGAAGATATCCAGAAATCTTGCATAGTGCTGTTTCTGAATCTCTTGCTTCAACCTCTGAGGGTAGGGAACTTTAGCATAGGGAGATAAAATAATTGGTTGTTCTTTCTTGTCAGCCATCTTCCTCTTTTCCTACTTCATCATCTTTTGTGGGGAAGCATTTTTACCAACTTCTACCTCTCCTTCATTCTTATTGTCCTTCCATTCCTCTTCTTTGTCAACTCCAACTATAACATCTCTAACAACTACTTCCTTCTCACTTTTCTCATTTCTCATTTTCTCTCCTTCATCATCAGAGACTACATCTTCAACCACAACCTTTTCTTCATTCTTTTTATTTTCCACCTTCTTTTTTCCTGGTTGAAGTACCAATCTACTTCTTGTCATAATTGCTTTACAATGCTCCTTAGGATTCACCAGTGTATCACTTGGAAATTTCCCTTGTGGTCTCTCTGATATCTGTCTTGATAATTGACCAATCTGGGTCTCCAAATTTCTGATTGATGCTTCCTGATTTCTGAAAGAAGTTCTGGTCTCCTGCACGAATGCAGTTGTCTCTTCCCTGAATGAAGTAGAACCCTAAATATAATCCTGAGTTGTCTTAGATAACTGAGCAAACGCTTTCTCCCATGCAGCATGATCACTTGACTGCTCCTTCATATGTGGTGGTGGAGGATGTAATGGTGGATTCAATTGGTGGTTGGAACTATAGCTGAATCCTGGGTGTTGATTCTTGTTTTTCCATGGTGGCATATAAATATTCTTTCCCTGATTGTTGTAGTTCCTTTGATTCTTCTGATCATACCACACTCCATTCACCTCTGCTTGTTCTGATGATCCCCCATAATCACACTCCTCTGTCACATGGCCCTTACCACAGATAGCACATACACTCTTTGTTTCCACAGAAGCTACCTTTTGTGAAGAGAGTTGCTTATTAAGGGTATCTAATTGTTGCTGTTGTTGTCTCTGTGTCTGCATCAGTTGATCATTCCTTGCCAACAAAGCATCATACCCATCCAACCTGATAATTCCTGTCCTTCGGTCAGCCACTGGAGCATTATCAAATTCTTGAGATGCTAATGACTCAAAGTTATCCAAGGCTTCTTGAGGGGTCTTGGTAGTCAATGATCCACCAGCAGTGGCATGCACCAAGGTTCTAGTGTTAGTGGTCATTCCTTGCAGGAAGATTGCTGCTTGTTGCCATGCCTCAATTCCATGCTGTGGACATTTCCTCAACAAAGTCTTGAATCTCTCCCAAGCCTCATAAATAGATTCTGACTCTTTCTGCTTAAAGCTTGTAATTTCATCCTTCAACTTGGCCCTCTTGGATGCTGAGAAAAACCTTTGCAAGAACTTGGTTTGCAAATCATCCCAAGTTGTTATACTTCCTTGTGGCAATGATTGCAGCCATCTCCTTGCATCATCCGTCAGTGAATGAGTGAATAGTCTCAACAGAATTGCATCTCTTGTGACACCGTTTATCTTCACAGTATCACTCAACAATAGGAAGTTCTCTACGTGCAAGTAAGGGTCCTCCGCACTGGTTCCAGCAAACTGATCCTTCTTCACCAAATGTATCAAAGCAGGCTTCAATTCAAAGTTGTTGGGCTCCACTGTTGGGCGCACAACACTCCCAATTGGAGGAACCACTGCAGGAGTCATGTACTCTCCTAGTGTCCTCTGTGGTGGTGGTGGTCTGTGATTCTCTCCCATTATCTCTTCCTGATTAACCGTACTTGATTCACCAATTTCTTGCAACTGTCTCCTTTGCCTGGCTTCCCTTTTGTGCTTCCTCAATGTCCTTTCTAATTCTGGATCATACAACAACAAATTTGGATCATGTGTACCTCGCATGTACCAGAATCAAAATTGACCAGAAATTTAACATAAACTAAAATACTGAAAATAAAAGAATTCAATATTAGAATTCTATAGTATCAGTTAGTGTTGAAAAACAAATTCCCCGGCAACGGCGCCAAAAACTTGTTGGACGTTTAGCAAGTGCACTAGTCGTACAAGTAATAAAATGATGAGTAAAGATCGTTCCCACGAGGAATTGTGTTCAAACACCAATATACCATAGAAAACTAATTTGAATCAAATAAGAGTTTGTAAAAATCATGAATAATTTGTCACCAGAAAATTGATTTTGAGTAAATTGACACAAAGTAAATATGGATTAGGAATTAATAAAAACAACAAGTAGTCAGAAAACAACTTTCCTCTGTGATAACCCATATAAAAATTGATCATATGATGAATTCCTTTCCATGTGATGTTAATCAACCTTTTACTTATCATCAAGATGTAATCCCTTACTACCCTGATAGAAACATTAATCAGAAACCCCAATCCCTTGGTGATTTCTTTCTTAATACATGCATGAAATACTAAGGTTTTAAGATTACATCAGAACTCTAGCATCAATCCCTTGAGTACTAGAATTCTGATGTTGAGATTATCAAATACAAAAGTCATATAAACATCCCTGTTCTATACTACTTCTTTGATAGAAATAATTAACTCACAAAATCTCAAATCAGCACATGAAAAATACTTCATCATATTAATCAAATCAACATAATATTATCATGGAGTTCCATTGCATTCAGACTACAAAGACTCTACTCAGACATGACTAAGGAATAAATAAGAGAAGAAGAAACAAACTTCATTTCCATGTTGAAAGTCTTCAATCTCCAAACTATTACAAGGAAATCCTAATACAAAAACTAAGAGAATTTAGAGAGAAAAGTCAGACTAAGTTTAGAGAGAGAGAGAGAGAGTTCAGATCCCCAAAGATTCTCATCTAAGTGTCAAGGCTTTGCCTTATATAGTGTTACAATTAAAAACAGAAAACTGATGTGGGCGCTAAAACGTCCATAAGTGGCCGTTTTAGCGTCTATGCTTTACGTATGCTCAACTGCTTTTAACTGATTTCAACGCTAAAACGTTAAGGAATGACCGTTTTAGCGTCCAAACTTGGTGAATGCTCAACTAACTCTAACTGACTCCAACGCTAAAACGTTTGATTTGGACGTTTTAGCAGTGAAGACCAGAATCTTTTTCCACTTTAGGGCGCTAAAACCCATATTGCAGGCCGTTTTAGCACCCAAGAACAGCAATTTTCCATCTTCTTAGTGTAGCAGTGCGCTAAAACGCTCTGTGTGGATGTTTTAGCGCTCATCACCAGCAAGTTTTGGCCTCTTTCTGTAACAGGGCGCTAAAACGCTCAGTGTGGACGTTTTAGCGCTCAACACCAGCAAGTTTTGGCCTCTTCCTGTAACAGGGCGCTAAAACGCTCAGTGTGGACGTTTTAGCGCTCAACACTTAGGCAATTTTTCTCCTCTTGAGCTCCAGAATCTTCTTCCTTCTCCAGTTGTCTTTCAAGCTTGCTTTTCCTACAAGAATCATACAAATTTCCAATAAAGCTCTTGAACTTGTAATTGAGGACATCTTAGGACATTAACCTTGTTTTTCATCATTTAATCACACAATTTGATCCTAATTCCTGCTAAAAACCATGATGAACTAAGGGTTCATCAGTGGATTATGAGGTTCCTGGAGGGGTGGTTCCTAGAGCTACTGTGGTGGGTCTTGGGATGGTAGGTCAGGATGCCAACGCTGCAGATGTGATTGAATCAGGTCCTTCAACTGAAAAAGGGACCGATACTCAGGGCGGTCACTAAGCATAGTTTGATTTTGTTTACTTTCCTGCTTTGTATGGTTGGTATGTCAACCATTGTTTTGTACTCCTCTTAATAAATAAAATTGCCTTTGTTTACTCAGGGCGGTCACGTGATCTTTCCTCCAGGAAGGCTCGCCGACCTCTACCGGGATCATGGCTTCAGCGCCGTAAGTCAGTCTGAAAGGCTTTTCTCTAGGGATGGATTGGGCTGTAGTCCTATATCCCTAAAGGACAT
Organism: Gastrolobium bilobum; assembly: GCF_033153095.1. NCBI lineage: Eukaryota > Viridiplantae > Streptophyta > Magnoliopsida > Fabales > Fabaceae > Gastrolobium > Gastrolobium bilobum. The sequence continues at coordinate 32,447 of NW_026897735.1, read as the reverse complement.
TCTCCAAGTTTTCAACCCACGATCCTTTATGTGATTCCACTTTCTTCCTGATTCCTCGAGCCATCTTTTTGTTGTCTGACTTTACGAATCTGTTGGACTGGGGATGTTTCACTGCGGCAAAGTGATGTCTGATATACAGGTTTTGCATTAATTCTCTGAACTGGGCATTATTAGGTCAAAAGCTTGTTGGCTGGAAAATATATTATGATGAAGAACGTTCTAGTTCATTAAGAGAAGACACATTTGTTCTCTCAACTTCAACCTAAGTGCGCAAGTGCACGCATCAAGTAATAAATGGGACTATTTGTGTCCAGATTATCCTTCCCACGAGGATAGAACTCTAATTAATGCCCTAAACTATTTTAAAAAGAGTAAAAATAAAAAGAAAAGTTAGTAATTGACCTGTTTGGTCAAACGTTCCCTACTGTCTTCCTCAAGAACAGTAGGTTCAATCTGACAGCAAACAGTTCTTCGCTTCGTTATGTATGATATCCTTCTTGTTGAGAGAAGGAACAACAATATTCATGAGAGATTTGATAGATACAAGATTGAACAAAGAAAAATAGTAATTAAGAGACAACAGTGTGGAAGCTTTTAAAACAGTTTTAACACAAGGAACGGATCCACTACTCCATTCTTAAATAGCTATTTTCTCTACTCAAGAGTTAACACTTTTGTATTTGTTCCAATCTCTTCACTGCCAACTCTGATTCCTCTCATGGACTAAATGGCTCACAAGTTTCCATATTCTTATGGCTCCCTTGACTCCAACAGTTAATTAGCACAGAACCTATAAATGAGCGAGGTGGTCCCTTATTCCTAAGGCAACCAGCAGTGTTGTTTCCACAAGATTGTCTTCCCCCTCTGGTTAAGCTGTCTGAAATCCCTTCCTTGTGGAAGTTCCTTTCTCAGTATGTGTTTAATTTCCATTGATAAACAATGAATATAGCTTACTTATCCAGAGAAATACAAAAGCTCAGTACAAAAGTTTTGAAAATAATTCTTTAAGAACTTTGCAGCTTTTCCGTTCCACAGATAGTTTAGCCCATGGCTACTACTTTAAACAGAATTATTCCAAACTGAAATTCCATAGACCCGAGATTCAGTTCAGAGATAACGAGTAGAAAGGAAAGAAATAACACTTATATTTAATTGGAAACAAATTAGGTTACAATAAAATGGAAAGTGGAGAATATGGTTGTTGCTCGTGAGGAGTCTCAAGTGGTTGATATAGAATATAACAAAAGTGTTGTCACTTAACTAAATGTCAAAATATACAAAAGAAAAACTATAAAATAAACTAAGTGATCTCTTCTTAATGAACTCGATGATGTTCTTCGTGCTGGGACGTCCTATTTATAGGCAGAAGAGCGAATGGCAAAATGTGTAATTCCCTTGGAGTTGTTTTCTTGACTGCATGAAAGAGGCGGTGTGAACAGTGCTTTGAGGGGCGCAAGTGGCTGGATGGGACAGTTATTGTTGAGATTTGTCTTTCCTTCTGATCTTTCCCATGCCTTGCTTTCCTCTTAGCCAATACGAACCGTTTATTCCCTGCTGCGCACGTCTCCTCTTGCTTGATTGTTGCACCGCTTATGCTTTATGGAAACTCCTTTTCAACGTTTCCTGAAAAGTGGTCAGAGAGATTGAGTGAGTGGAGCAGGTGTATTTAATGTTCCCAATCTGTTCCCCTTTTGGTATATTTTCAAAGGATTATGTCACTATCCGTTCCCCACTGTGTTTTTGTCAAAAAGATATTAAACAAGTGCTTTTAGTGCTAAAGTTGCTCATCAGATGAGGGAACATATGGTATTTTGCCATCAAAATGTGCTTAGATGGGAACGAATATTTGTGGAACGGATGATATTTTCAATTTAGAATAATTATTTTTAAAGTAGTAGCCATGGGCTAAACTATCTGTGGAACGGAAAAACTGTAAAGTTCTTAAAGAATTATTTTCAAAACTTTTGTACTGAGCTTTTGTATTCCTCTAGTTAAGTAAGCTATATTCATTATGTATCAATGGAAATTGAACACATACTGAGAAAGGAACTTCCATAACGAAGGAATTTCAGACAGCTTAACCAGAGGGGAAGGGTGTGTAAACAACACTGCTGGTTGCCTTAGGAATAAGGGACCACATCGTTCATTTAAAGGTCCTGTGCTAAGTAACTATTGGAGTCAAGGGAGCCATAGGAATATAGAAACTTGTGAGCCATTTAGTCCATGAGCTGAGGATAGACACGCTAAATTTTTTCCTTATTACTATTTTAAGTACATACTCTGTGTATTTCATTTTCATTTTCTTATTTCTATTCTGTCACATATTTTGCTGTTCATATTATCTGTGTTTTATGGTTTATGAGTGAAGAGTCTGAAACAGATTCTCACCACTCCACTGAAATACCTGAGTTCTTCTTAGACCCTGAACCAGAACGCACTTTTCATAGGAGAAGAAGGGATCTTAGGGAAAATATTTGGGAAAATATGGCTGATCATAACAACAATAATGATGAAATTCCTCCTGAACAGAACTTCTGAGCTTTGGCTGCTCCTTTCAGGAATAGACCAGAAAAGTGAGTGATCCTTCCCCCATTAGCTCCCAACTTTGAACTCAAACCTATCATGTTTCACATGATCAAAGAAGCAGGAGTCTTCAATGGACTCCCTGCAGAAGATCCTTACACACACCTCACAAACTTCCAAGATATCTGTGATAATTTTAGAACTGAGGGTGTAACAGAGAAAAGTGTGAGAATGAGGCTGTTTCCTCATTCCTTGGGCTCAAAAGCAAAAACATGGATGAAAACTCTCTCCCCTGGTTCCATACACTCTTGGGAGGAACTTTCTAATAAGTTCATAGAAAGATTTCTCCCTATGTCTCGCCAAGCTGATGTAAGAGTAGAGCTGTCTAATTTTAGAATGTTTTATGGAAAAAATCTTTATGAAGCTTGGGAGAGATATAAGGACATCATTAGAAAGTTCCCAAACCATGAGGTGGAAAGTTGGAGAATTTTATAGTCTTTTTATACAAGGGATTGATCATACTTCTCAATCACATTTAGACTTTGTTGTAGGAGGATATTTCTTTACAGGAACTCTTGAATCAAGGTACGAAATCATAGAAGGCACTGTAGAAAGATGTCTCCAATGGCCACTAGATAGGGTGAGCCCAGTAAGGAAACCAGACATGCTAGAATTAGACAAACAAACTGCCATGAAATCCCAACTGGCCACACTAATGAATGAGGTGAAGAATATGAAAGCTGATCAAGAACAACCAAGGATGGAAGTCTTACAACTCACAGCAACTGAGAGTGAACCCTGCTCAGTCTGTGGTGATCTTCATGATTCAGCAGACTGCCCATCCACTGCCTTGGTGTGTTATGCAGAAAATTTTGGGAACAGAAACTTCACCCAATCTAGAGACAATCAGCAAGCAGGAAGCAACAATAATCAAAATCCTGGAGAAACTATAGTGAAACATCAGAAGCATAATCCTCAATGGAGACCACCCACAAACCAAAGACCATACAACAATCAGCAGCAACAATATCAACAAGGCAGCAAAACTGGAGCATATGAACCACAGAGAAGAACCAATTATGCTTCGTTCTAAAGAGATGACCAACGCATCAACGCCTTGGAAAAATATGTCAAAGAATATATCACCAGGAATGATGCTGTGGTCAGAAATATTGAATCCCACCTGGGACAGATAGCTACCAGCCACAACACTTGGATACCAGGAAAATTGCCAGGGGACACTGAAGTTCCCTCAGCATCTTCCCTAGAAACTTAAGAGGTAAGTAACATGTCTAGCTAAAGACATTAAACTAAGAGCTGACTGGGAGGAAACCTAGTGGACACCTTTTCCCTCTAACAAGGAGCAAAGTTTTGGGGTGGTCAAATTTAACCACACAGCTCCCAAAATGGAGGGAACGTCTGATGTTCAACTCCAAGTCCAAATAAGTAAAATACTTTTCGTTCCAGGAACGTAGTATTGGAGTGGTTACACTTAACCACAAGGCTCCCAACAAGGAGGGAAAACGTCTGATATTCACCTCTAATCCAAACTATTGACCTACGTTCTGTGGCAGGAACGTAGTTTTGGGGTGGTTCAAAAACCACATACACCCATTTATTGCTTTATTGTTAATTTCCTTTTGTTTTCTTTTCCGTTCCTTAGTGTAGAATTTAATTCCTTTTTTAAATAGAAAAATCTTTTTTGTTCAAACTGTTTGGAACATACATTCAGTTATAGTATTGTGGCTGTGAAAATTTGAATAACTAATGGCATGAAGCACAAAGTCAATAAGTAATCATTCTTGTTCTTACTTTGAATGCTTGAAATAGGAAAGGTGAAATGAATTTAATCTTTAGATTTTTGAAGGATACTGATCTGTGTGAGCTAAAACTGGTGAGGAACAAAAAATGCCAAACACTTACTCATAACAGCGTTCCTGAGGTGTCACCATAATGAAACTTCTAAACTTGCCTTGATGCTGTAAGTACTATTGATGAACAGGTGAATTGAACAACCATTCAAAAGAATTCAAAAGAAGATACCAGAAAAGATTCCTCCAAAGGAAGAAAAAAATGTACAAAAGTCAAGGTGTTCCCTCACCCAGAAAAGTCCAGCTCTGAAACAGAAAAAACTGAAAAATGTTCCTTGACTCAAGACCTGTGACCATTTCATTTCTAAAACCCCCCATCAATCCTTTTCACATAGATCCTTTGATATGAAAGACACCTGCACTTCTTAGGAAAGCAGCAGATAAGCAAGTTTGAATAATCACATCTAGGAATGGACAGAGAAACACCAAGCCCTGAGTGATAGTGAGACAGAAGATCAGCAACCTTCACTTATCTTGAAACAAATTCTTTTTACTTGTCAACTATGGAAAGTAGTTCAGTCTTTGAAAAGATTATGATTACTTAATGGCTCAAGTTTCTGAAGATGAGCTATTCTTTGAAATTGAGCAGTCTAAGCCACTATTTCTGAGTTGTTCGAGGACAACCAACAGTTTAGTTTTGGGGTGTTTTATGGGACGAAAATTCGTTCCCATCTAAGCCCATTTTGATGGCAAAATACCATCTGTTCCCTAACCTGATGAGCAACTTTAGCACTAAAAGCACATGTTTAATATCTTATTGACAAAAACATAGTGGGGAACGGATGGTGACGTAATCCTTTGGAAAATATATAAAAAGGGGAACGGATTGGGAACATTAAATACACCTGCTTCACTCACTCAATCTCGCTGACCACTTTTCAGGAAACGTTGAAAAGAAGTTTCCATAAAGCATAAGCGGTGCAGCAATCAAGCAAGAGGAAACGTGCACAACAGAGAATAAACGGTTCTTATTGACTAAGAGGAAAGCAAGGCATGGGGAAGATCAGAAGGAAAGACAAATCTCAACAATAACTGTCACATCCAGTCACTTGCGCCCCTCAAAGCACTGTTCACACAGCCTCTTTCATGCATTCAAGAAAATAACTCCAATGAAATTACTCACTTTACCATTCACTGTTCTGCCTAGAAATAAGACGTTACAGCACAAAGAACATCATCGAATTCCTTAAGAAGAGATCACTTAGTTTATTTTGTATTTTTCTTTTGTATAGTTTTAGGAGTAGTTAAGTGACAACACTTCTTCTCTATTCTGTATCACCCACTTGAGACTCATCACGAGAAAAAACCATATTCTCCACTTTCTATTTTGTTGTAACCTAATTTGCATTAAAAACAAATGTTTAAATCTTTATGACAAAAACACAGTAAGGAACGGACGATGAGGTAATCATTTGAGAAATATAGGAAAAAGGGGAACGGATTGACAAAAACACGTTGGGGGTCTCCCTCAACGCTTCATTTCCAGCGTTAGCCAATAGTAACTATGCATCAACGGACTGTAGCACTGGTGGGAGAGTCGTAACAACTGCTTGTTGGGCTGGGGGCTGACTGTATGGACGGCGGGGAGCTGGAATGTACTGCTTGAGCCTGACCTTCGGAGGTGGTTGCTCTAGGTTTGTGTGTCCTTCTCGTAGTGACTGCCATGGTTCATTTAAGATATAAGGTTTTTCCTTCTATAGATCTTTTGGTAGGAAAGTGGGAATAGAAGTTTATAGGTCCCCATAGATGGTGCCAATGTACCGTTGGGATCTATAAGCATATTATGTTTCCTTCGGGGATAAGAGTCATTGTATGGGTTATACCTCTAGGACAGGTAGAGACCAAGCTAGGAAGTACTATCCCAAGTATGAATGCTAACAGATGATAATGGGGGGTATGTGTGTGTGTGACTCAAGGGTTATGGGCAGAATAACGATACATAAGATGTCCTCCCTCTCTTACGAGGGAGTTCTTTATACAGGAGGGAGGACTCTGCCCTGAGTAGGTTGGTGAGAGGGGGTCAACCCTCCTTGGGGACTGTTGGGGGTGGCTGACACTGTTACGATAGCATTGATACAGTCTATATATCGGTGGTGTCAGCATCCGATGTTGGGCGTTGCTATTTATGGTATCTGGGGCGACCAGCCAGAGGTTGAAATCCCACGGTGAGACCAATTGGTGTCTCACCTAGGGGCGTAGTCGCCCAGGGAACAGGATGGGTGGAGGGTTGGTAGCGGTAATTCAACTGGGCTGACGTAGGAGAGGAAAAGGGGATGAGACTTGGAAGTTTCACCAGTTCTTTGAGAGGATGGGACTTGCAAGTTGCATAACTCACGTACAATCTAGTATATATCATTAAGATATATAAGTGGTTGTTCACTTTCATCTAATATCTCTTGATGAAGATTTTGGGTTAAACTATATAACTGCCTACGCACTGACACACACACAAAGGGTAAATTATATCTCCTTATGAAAAATTGGGTTAAACTATATCGCGCACGCTCACGCACACATGCATGCGCACACACACATAAAATGACTTTGTACTGAGATATTTGTCATTGGTTCGGTGTAAGTGAAAAATTATTTAATTTGTATATTTTTTTCCGTTAAATGAGATAAATGAGATAAAGTCAAAGCTCTTACATACAAAATAGTAGCTTTAAGGGGGTGTATTGGACTGAGATTTCAAAGGATTTTAATAGATTGTTTTTGGACAAAAAAATCCGTTGTTATTCAATTAGGATTTTAATGGATTGAAAAAAAGTTACGTGGTATTTGATTAGGATTTTAAAGGATTATTTTAGAATCCGTCCAAATCCGTTGGTATTCAATCAGGATTTTAAACAATGGGATGACAATCTCGTGGTATTCAAAAATATGACGATTTTAATTAATTTTCTATTGTTGTGGATTTTGTGAGACTTTTTAGTGAAAAATATAAATAGGATGTCACTCTCACAATCTCAACCCAATCCCTAGGATTTCTTGAGATTCTTCTATTGTAGTGTTTTCTTCTTCCTTTGGTTGGTTGACTGCTCGAAATAGGGTTCCGCCATGGGATATTTTTGAGCGATTTTCATCACAAAACAACCCAGAAACAACAAACCAACGAGATTTTAATATAACATATTTTTAGCCACTTTTTAGAAATTTTGAAAGTTTAAAGAATGATTTTTCAAGCTATGGGTCGTGATTTTTCTTGGCATAAAATGTGTGATTTTTGTATTAAAAACAACATAAAATGGTTGAAAAATAACAGGGGAACTTAAACCCTCAAACCAATTTTCGTTTTACATCAACGAAACTATCAATTTAAAGAAAGATTGAAACTTTCATGATATGAACCCTATATTTCGTAACAATACATTCATGAACGAAATTTCTTCACTATAGGTAACGATTTCAAACAATTTTTGTGTCAATAGATAACTAAAAGCTTGTTTCTCAAAAGCCCCAAAGCAATTTAAGGTTTCAATGTATCGATTGAAAATTTTTTGAGAAATTTTCTAAACTTTCATGTAATTAAACCCAAAATTTCAGATTCATTTGGTTAGAAAATTTCAAAAACCCTAAGGTTTTCAAGATCAATAGAAAAAATTCCAAACAAAATTTTATCATGAACTTTAGGTTTTATATGCAAATTTAGAATTATTTTTATAATTAAAAAAATTTGGGTCTTATAATCATATATGCATAGCTTTGATACCAAATGAAGAAGATATTTTTCAACTCATTAGATATGTGAAAAGCTATTGTTTAGTAATTCTGAATGTTTGTTAAAAATTATATTATGTTTTACTGATTGAGAAAATTATATTAGGTTTACTTTTTTTTATTAATTTCATTGCATTTCTTTGTTATTTTTTTTATGGGGAAGATTATACTTACAATCTATTTTTGTTTACAACCATATCTTAATCGTTGATTTCCGTCAATCAATGGTTATTATTTTCACAAATCAAACTCATTAATTAATATTTAAATTTGCAATGAATGATAACCGTTGATTGACGGAAATCAATGGTTAAGATATGATTGTAAAATGTTGTAAACAAAAATAGGCTGTAAGTATAACCTTTCCCTTTTGTATTGACTCTTGTAATTTTGAATGTTTGTTAAAAATTCATATGGTTTTTTAAAATCTTATAAATCTGTATTTTCCTTTAAAATCTTATAAATTCTATTAAAATCCTTTAAAATCCAATCTTATGAAATCTTGATTGTAAAGAAAGTCTTTTAAAAAAGTCTTTAAAGTCTTTCCAATTCTAAAATGTCTTTTAAAATCTGTAGGATTTTTTTATCTCAATTTTTTTTTGAAAATCCTAATCGAATACACCCTTAGTATCAATACGAATTTGTAGTGCTATTGGTGTTTGTATCCCATTCCTTGTTAAAATTATACATGCTCTAAGCCCTGAGAAGGGTATTTTCTTTATAATTAAGGCTTTTGTTGCGGGTGTTATATTGGCCACTGGTTTTATTCATGTGTTGCCAGATGCATTTAATGATCTTACATCACCTTGTTTAAATGCACAATCATGGGGAGATTTTCCATTCACTGGATTTGTGGCTATATGCACTGCTAGGGCGTAGTCGCCCAGGGAACAGGATGGGTGGAGGGTTGGTAGCGGTCAGTCAACAAGGCTGACGTAGGAGAGGAAAAAGGGGTTTGGGTCCAAATCTTTGGGTCGACTAGAAGTGGGCCATCCAGAACAAAAACTGACATCGTTGACCATGAATTCTATTCATTTTGTAAATTTCTTTCTTATATTTCTTAGCACGCTTCAAATCAACTTTCGAAAAATGTATATATTATTCCCTTTCAAGTGTGGACATTTATATCTAGACCCATTTTTTTATCATATGCTTCAGTATCATGTCGACATTTTACAACACATTGTTATTCAATTAAGTAATTAATAAATAAAATCGTAGCGACTCATTGTCATCAATGTAAATGTACCTCGAAATCTCCTATTAATCCTGATTTTGAGGACCAATCATGACCCAATATATATCATCTTTTTTCTCTTTTTTGTACACTTTCAAGCAACCTCGTATCCTATCACCTGGCCTGGTTTAAGAGAAACATACAACTCTTGACTTTTTCTATCTTTGGGTTCCTTGTACTCCCAACTTTAACTAGTTGTTGGTGATTATACATGTGACCCAAGAGATGATGTTCGAGATAAAGCCAAAGCTCTTAGATACAAAATAGCAGCTTTAGTATCAATACTAATTTGTAGTGCAAATGGTGTTTGTATCTCATTCCTTAGTAAAATTATACCTGCTCTAAGCCTTGTTAAGGATATATTCTTTATAATTAAGGCTTTTGTTGCGGGTGTTATATTGGCTACAGGTTTTATTCATGTGTTGCCTGATGGAATTAATGATCTTACATCACCTTGTTTAAATGCGCAACCATGGGCAGATTTGCCATTCACTGGATGTGGGTCTATATGCACTGCTATGGGTGCCCTTATGGTCCATACTTATGTCACTGCTTATTTTCAAAAATACCATTTTAAGGGTACCCAAGTTGACACTTGGATTTGGAGAAGGAACTAGGGCATGTGCATGTTCACACACATACAACACATGGTCATGCACATGGAAATGTTCCTTCTGAGTCCTCACAGCTTCTTCGTCATCGGCTCATATCACAGGTACTATATTTAATTTTTTAATTTTTAAAAATATTATTCAAGTTGGATTTTCTTCTTATCTTAAATTGATAATTTTTTAATTTCTAAACTCGAAAGCTCTTTACCACTTGAACCGAGAGTTGTTTTGTTGATGATAACTTTTTTAATTTTGAATCTTTATTGATTGTGATTGAGGGTTTTTTTTGTATTATAGGTGTTGCAGCTGGGAATTGTAACATCTCGTTGTACACCGGTATTGTTAACATTAATTATGATATTAAGCGCAATTACAATCACATCAGTTCATTTATATAAATGCGAGTAAACTTTTTCCATTTATTACGCGGACATTTAAAACAATAAAAGGCGTAATAAATAAAAGTTGTGACTGTAATGTAAACTCTTTGCGGAATACTTATTTAAACAAATTTTATAACCTATTTTACTTACTACAAGTCACTCAGGGGTTCCCATAAACCCACTTAGCATAATTCTCCCTTTTACTTTTTCTACCCTTCCGAACATGGTTCGGTCATTACTTTCCTGCAGACAAACCGCATTCTAAAATATCTCATCTTTTGATATGTTTATCTAAACCCCATTACGTTTCTAGGAAACTATCACACGCTTTATTTAGAACACGTTTGCTCCGGATATCTCCGTTTGAAGTTGGACAAGCAAAACTGCCAAACAACCCCAAAACAGCTCAAAACATCCCTCACTCCACGAATTACTGCAGAAAATTCACTCAACCAATTGCTCTCAAATTTTTATAAAAATATATAGACGCTTCAACCTTCAATTTTATATATCATACACTTAATTTGACTAAGAAAAGAAGCGGGAATAAATTTCCCAAAATCGGTCCAGAACTGCCACAAGTGCAGTGAGCAATTGGGCAGTCTGCACTCTCTGCCTTATCCAGGCCGGTTGTCAACCTATAATTCTCTCACATTTTACCACAAGATATAGGACATCCCAAGCTTCAAAACGGCATATGGCACGTCCCTATCGGACCTCTGTGGAGGGAGATATGCTCTCTCAAAGTTTTCCTAAATTCTACCAATTTTACCGAAAATTCGCTAGAGTTTACTTTGTTTTTACAACAATCCCCAAGTTTGCAAATGCTTTCAATACCTCAAATGTACCTAATAACCAATGGGTTGCGCACACAAGGACCAACAATGCCTTGGGGAATTTGCAACCCAACTCAGTTTATAGTTATTACACAATTCATACCATATTACTCACTTTGGTAATCTTTAACTTATTTCAATCACCAAGGTCCATTTACATGCATTTTCTAAACATAAACATACTCCAAAACCTAAAATAGGCTTAAGGCCCTTCCATCATATTACATCAAGTATCCGTGTACAATTTCATCATCTCAATTACATATTACAACTTACAAATTCATAACTTTAAATTACAACTTGAAACATAAAGCTTAAAATGACATGTACACTAGACTGAAGCAAAATGACATGAACAAATATGACTATGAATCTCCTCCTACATACATATGGAATGTTCATGTCCTAAGTCTAGCTTAGGCTCAATGGCCATCAAAATGCAGAATCTAAAAATGTCCTCCAACACTCATCCTACGGGCTTCTTGCCCGCCGCTCCTGTGCCACTGCTACCTCCTAAAATAAAGCCCCAAAGACGGGGTGAGATATACGAATATATCTCAATAATCCAAAGGTTCTGGAGAAAACTCCGCCCAATGGTTCACTTCGATGCATATAAATAATATAAAACAACATCTTGAAAAACGGGATAAAGCAAGGGATTTAGAGAAACTAGGGATCGTAGGAATATAAAATATGCCGAAGCTGGAATGGTAGCTACCAATACCACGCAACGTCCTGCCTAATGGCTCGGCATATAAGCCTACGGGTCTCATCCAAGGCGTGTTCCAAGAACATCCAACCAAGGTACCCTTCATCCATATACACCCGAGACTTCCTAGTGTGCTCCTATCCGAATCACACACCACAACCCTAGGTCAACTGGAACTCCCTCATGGAGAACTATCCAGTGGAAGTCCGTAACGCCCGAAGGCAAACTGTCTACTGGCCAGAGACTCGGTACGTTCTATGTACCAACACACATACTAAATGCATGATCATGTTATTCTACATTACTTACATACATTTCCTACCATCACTCTCAACAGGCATGGTGGAACACACAAGGGGATCAAGCCCCAGTACCAAGAGGTTACGTTAATAAGCCTCTCACTTAGCTCCAAGCAGTATATTATCCAAGCTCGTTACTCAACAGAAATGCCTAAACAGAGGACATTCCCAATTATTCAAAATTCACACGAATACATGCAAGTTATCAGTTATACAAGCATGATTCTAATCACTTACCTCAATCCCACTTGATCCAGGACCAAGGGCAATCCACCGACTCACAGTTCAGGGTTCAAATCAACGTACGGCAACCTACAATAACCATGTACGTATCGTCAGTACACGGTAATTCTATCAAAATGCGAAAAACGTCAAAAATCTCCCCTACACCCTTGTAGGTTCGGCCAAACATGTGTAAATTTGAGATTTATTTTCCTAAATTTTCTTTCTCATTTTCTTAGGCATTCTTAGGTTGCCAAAAGGCCATATCAATTGCCGTTTTTCATTTTACGTCTTTTAAACGCCATTTTGCTTAATATTTCACTCTAGGATCCTTTATGACTCTCAACACCATTTATTATTTTTCATTGATTCTCCAACCTTCCAACCACCACACAACCCATCTATTTACCATTTTATTACACAACATATAATCCAAATAGTTTTTTCAACACAATTCCCTCACTTTTCCCCTACAAGGCCGAATTACACCAAGGCAATTCCCAAGAGATTTTCAATCCAATTTCATTATTCCACATCTCAAACATTCCTATTATAACATCACACAATCATACAACAACTCACCAATTTATTCCTAACACATTTTCAAAACTCAAAGTCATGACACCATCAATTTTCGTAAGTTAAAATTCCATATTTTTAACCAATAATTTTTATTGCATTTATAGCTAATACACATCATTCTAAGACCCATTCATGTACAAACATTTTCCATTTGAACTCTCTAAACACATCAATCAACTAAGACCTCTTTAGGGTTCATAAATTCAATCACATGATTCAACCGTTTAAATGCAAGGAAACTTACTCAAAAGCTTGGCACAAGGCTCCTCCGAAACATACTCCAGCATTGGAGCACCTCGAAGCTCCATGAACACAAATCTTGCCAAGTGAGCCGCGGCCTTAGGGGAAGAATATCTCACAAACTAGTGGCTTTCAAGGCTTAGGAGTACCACCACTGGCTTTAGAAGGCAATTTCCAATGAATTTCAACACAAAAATCAACGAATTTGGTTAGGTTTTGATTGATTTAGCAAGGAAGATGAAAGCTTGGTGTATTTCCATGGGGGAGGGGGGTTGGCCGCGGGTTTCAATGGGAGAGAGGAGAGAGATGATGATGACAAATGGGGTTATGCATATGTGGCATGCCCTACTTAAGTGGGGTAGGACCCACCGCCACCTCATGCGTTTCAAACTTATTTGAATTTCCCTCTGATTCCACTAAAAGTCCATGAATTCACTACCTATTTAAAAACTCTATTTTTTAACATTAACCATTGTCCTTTAATTACCCTTGATCAGATGAATCCTGAGTTTTCCGGTCGTTCGGAGAAAATGTTGTTTTAAGCTGTTGCGCGCGCCATTGGCACGCTTTCCCAAACTTACTTATTTCCATCAAATTTTATCAGAAATCATTTTCCCTAGTTCTATAAACCATTTATAACTCATATTTAAAACTTAGAGCTCAAAACTCAATCGGCACGCTTTACGGTGCAACTGTATCGCGGTATTTTTACCCGGTAAAAATACTATTCGTTGAATTTTCTGAAACTTGCCTAACCACTCAATTTTTTGTTCTGAACCCATTTCCAGGGTTATTTTTATCATCTAAGACCTTTTACTCAATTTTTATCTTCTTAGGGTTGCGTGTTTGCTAATTACCGTTTTACCATTCCTTTGTATTTTGGCCTAATTTTCAGGGTTTTCACTAATCCTTCCCTTTAATTCTCATTTAATATATTAATTTAAGATTTAGAAATGTGAGGTGTTATAGGAATTATGGTTGATTCTGTCGCAATAGGAATTTCTTTGGGAACCTCAGAGAATCCAAAGACAATACAACTCTTGGTGGTTGCTTTGACATTTCACCAATTCTTTGAGTGGATGGGACTTGGAAGTTGCATAACTCACCTATTACCTAGTATATATCATTAAGATATATAAGTTGTTGTTCACTTGCATCTAATATCTCCTAATGAAAATTTTGGGTTAAACTATATCACTGCCTATGCACTGACACACACACATAAAGGGCAAGTTATATCTCCTTATGAAAATTTGGGTTAAACTATCGCGCACGCTCCCGCACACATGCGAGCGCGCGCGCGCTCAGACACACACATGTAATGACTTTATACTAAGATTTTTGTGATCGGTTCAATGTAAGTGAAAAATTCTTTAATTTGTATATTTTTTTCGTTAAATGAGATAGATGAGATAAATCCAAAGCTCTTAGATATAAAATAGCATCTTTAGTATCAATACTAATTTGTAGTGCAATTGGTGTTTGTATCCCATTCCTTGGTAAAATTATACCTGCTTTAAGCCCTAAGAAGGGTATTTTCTTTAGAATTAAAGCTTTCGTTGCGTGTGTTTCTTTAGAATGAAAGCACTGACACACACACACACACACAAACAAAGGGTAAATTATATCTCCTTATGAAAATTTGGGTTAAACTATATCACGCACGTGTACGCGCAGGCTCACGCACACACACACACACGCGCGCACGCACACACACACACACACACACACACACACATATATACACACATTGGGTAAAATGACATTGTACTAAGATTTTTGTGATTAGTTCAGTGTAAGTGAAAAATTATTTAATTTGTATATTTTTTCTGTTAAATGAGATAAATCCAAAGCACTTAGATGCAAAATAGCAACTTTAATATCAATACTAATTTGTAGTGCAATTGGTGTTTGTATCCCATTCCTTGTAAAAATTATACCTGCTCTAATATCTGAGAAGGTATTTTCTTTATAATTAAGGCTTTTGCTGCTGGTGTTATATTGGCCACCGGTTCTATTCATGTGTTGCCTGATGCATTTAAAGATCTTACATCACCTTGTATAAATGCGCAACCATGGGGAGATTTTCCATTCACTAGATTTGTGGCTTTAAGCACTGCTAGGGGCGTAGTCGCCCAGGGAACAGGATGGGTGGAGGGTTGGTAGCGGTAAGTAAGCAGGGATGTCGTAGGAGAGGAAAATGGGGTTTGGACCCAAATCGTTGGACCGCCTAGAAGTGGGCCATCCGAAACAGAAACTAAAATTGTTGACCATGAATTTTATTCTTTTTGTTAATTTCTTTCTTACATTTCTTAGCATGTTTCAAATCAACTTTCGAAAAATGTACATATTTTTCCCTTTCAAGAGTGGAATTTTATATCTAAACCCAATTTTTTATCATATGCTACAGTATCATGTCGACATTTTACAACACATTGTTATTCAAGTAATTAATAAATAAATAAATCTATAGAGACTCGTTGTCATCAATGTAAATGTACCTCGAAATCTCCTATTAATCCTGATTTTAGGACCTACCTTGACACAATATATAGATCATTCTTTTTCTCTTTTTCGTTAAACTTTCAATCTTCCTCGTACCCTATCACCTTGCCTGGTTTAAGAGAAACATACAACTGTTGACTTTTTCTATCTTTGGGTTCCTTGTACTCCCAACCTTAATTAGTTGTTGGTGATTACACCTGTGACCCAGGAGATGATGTTCGAGATAAAGCCAAATCTCTTAGATACAAAATAGCAGATTTTTGTAACAATACAAATTTGTAGTCCAATTGGTGATAGTATCTCATTCTTTGTAAAATTATACCTGCTCTAAGCCTTGAGATGAGTATTTGCTTTATAATTAAGGCTTTTGCTGCGGGTGTTATATTGGCCACTGGTTTTATTCATGTGTTGCCTGAAGCATTTAATGATCTTACATAACCTTGTTTAATTGTGCAACCATGGGGAGATTTTCCATTCACTGGATTTGAGGCTATATGCAATGCTATGGGTGGCGTCTATGTTGCACCGACACGGGACAAGGAAAACGACACGACACGATACTCTATCACATTAATTTTAAAAAATGTTAAATTTCGACACGTTCCTGTATTGCAGTGTCGGGAAGTGTCAGACACGACACATCAGGGATTTTGAAGTGTCTGTGCTTCATTGGGTTCCGTTATGGTCGATGATACTTATGCCACTGCTTAATTTCAGAAAAACCATTTTAAGGGTACCCAAGTTGACACTGGGGATTTGGAGTAGGAACCAGGGCATGTGCATGTTCACACACATACAACACATGGTCATGCACATGGAAATGTTCCTTCTGAGTCCTCGGAGCTTCTTCGTCATCGGGTCATAGTACATGTAGTATATTTAATTTTTTTAATTTTTAGATATAGTATTCAAGATGGATTTTCTTCTTATCCTAAATTTATAATTTTTGAATTTTTAAACTCGAAAGCTCCTGACCACTTGAACCGAGAGTTATTTTTGTTGATGATAATTTTTTAATTTTGAATTGTTATTGAGATTGATAGAGGGTTTTGATTGCATTATGGGTGTTGGAGCTGGGAATTGTGGTTCATTCCGTCATAATAGGAATTTCTTTGGGAGCTTCAGAGAATCCAAAGATAATAAAGCCTTTGGTGGCTGCTTTGACTTTTCACCATTTCTTTGAGGAGGTGTGTCTTGGAAGTTGCATAACTCAGGTACTATATAATATATATCATTAAGATATATAAGTGGTTGTTCACTTGCATCTAATATCTGCTGAAGAAAATTTTGGGTTAAACTATATCAGTGCCTAAGCACTGACTCACACACACACACAAACAAATGGAAAATTATATCTCCTTATGAAAATTTGGGTTAAACTATATCACACACACGTACGCTCACGCACACATACGCACGCGCGCGCATGCACACACACACATATACACACATTGGGTAAAATGACTTTGTACTTAGATTTTTGAGATTGGTTCGGTGTAAGTGAAAAATTATTTAATTTGTATATTTTTTCCGTTTAATGAGTTAAATCCAAAGCACTTAGATGCAAAATAGCAACTTTAGTATCAATACTAATTTGTTGTGCAATTGGTGTTTGTATCCCATTCCTTGTAAAAATTATACCTGCTCTAATCTCTGAGAAGGTATTTTCTTTATAATTAAGGCTTTTGCTGCTGGTGTTATATTGGCCACTGATTTTATTCATGTGTTGCCTGATGCATTTAATGATCTTACATCACCTTGTTTAAATGCACAACCAAGGGGAGATTTTCCATTCACTGGATTTGTGGGGCTTATGCACTGCTATGGGTGCCCTTATGGTTTATACTTATACCACTGCTTGTTTTCAGAAATAAGATTTTAATGGTACTCAAGTTAAGAATAGGGATTTAGAGAAGGGACCGGGGCATGTGCATGTTCACACACGTAGAACACATGGTCATGCACATGGAAATATTCATTCTGAGTCCTCAAAGCTTCTTCTTCGTCGGATGATATCACAAGTAGTGTTTTTAATTTTTTAAATTTTTAAATATAGTATTCAAGATGGATTTTCTTCTTCTATTAAATTTATAACTTTTGAATTTTTAAACTCGAAAGCTCTGTACCACTTGAACCGAGAGTTGTTTTTTGATAATAATTTTTTTAATTTGGAATTGTTATTGATTGTGATGGAGGGTTTTGATTGCATTATGGGTGATGGAGCTGGGAATTGTAGTTCATTCCGTCATAATAGGAATTTCTTTGGGAGCCTAAAAGAATCCAAAGATAATAAAGCCCTTGGTCGCTGCTTTGACTTTTCTCTATTTCTTTGAGGAGATGGATCTTGGAAGTTGCATAACTCAGGTACTATATAGTATATATCATTAAGATATATAAGTGGTTGTTCACTTGCATCTAATATCTCCTGAAGAAAATTTTGGGTTAAACTATATCACTGCCTAAGCACTGACACACAGAAACAAACAAAGCGTAAATTATATCTCCTTATGAAAATTTGGGTTAACCTATATCACACACGCATACGCGCACGCTCACGCACCCATACGCACACGCGCTCACGCACACACACACACACACATATACAAACATTGTACTGAGATTTTTGTGATTGGTTCGGTGTAAGTGAAAAATTATTTAATTTGTATATTTTTCCCGTTAAATGAGATAAAGCCAAAGCTCTTAGATACAAAATAGCTGCTTTAGTATCAATACTAATTTGTAGTGCAATGGGTGTGATATTGGCTACCGGTTTTATTCATGTGATGCCTGATGCATTTAATGATCTTACATCACCTTGCTTAAATGTGCAACCATAGGGAGATTTTCCATTCACTGGATTTGTGGCTTTATGCACTGCTAGGGGCGTAGTCGCCCAGGGAACAGGATGGGTGGAGGGTTGGTAGCGGTAAGTAAGCAGGGATGTCGTAGGAGAGGAAAATGGGGTTTGGACCCAAATCGTTGGTCCGCCTAGAAGTGGGCCATCCGGAAAAGAAATTAAAATTGTTGACCATGAATTCTATTCTTTTTGTTAATTTCTTTCTTTCGTTTCTTAGCATGCTTCAAATCATCTTTCGAAAAATGTACATAATTTTCCCTTTCAAGAGTGGACTTTTATATCTAAACCCATTTTTTTATCATATGCTACAGTATCATGTCGACATTTTACAACACATTGTTATTCAAGTAATTAATAAATAAATAAATCTATAGCGACTCGTTGTCATCAATGTAAATGTACCTCGAAATCTCCTATTAATCCTGATTTTAGGACCTACCTTGACACAATAAGTAGATCATTATTTTTCTCATTTTCGTCAATCTTTCAATCTTCCTCGTACCCTATCACCTGGCCTGGTTTAAGAGAAACATACAACTGTTAACTTTTTCTATCTTCTGGTTCCTTGTTATCCCAACCTTAATTAGTTGTTGGTGATTCCACATGTGACCCGAAAGATGATGTTCGAGATAAAGCCAAATCTCTTAGATACAAAATAGCAGCTTTTGTATCAATACTAATTTGTAGTCCAATTGGTGTTTGTATCTCATTCCTTAGTAAAATTATACCTGCTCTAAGCCTTGAGATGAGTATTTTCTTTATAGTTAAGGCTTTTGCTGCGGGTGTTATATTTGCCACTGGTTTTATTCATGTGTTGCCTGATGCATTTAATTATATTACATCACCTTGTTTAATTTTGCAACCATGGGGAAATTTTCCATTCACTGGATTTGAGGCTATATGCAATGCTATGGGTGGCTTTTATGTTGCATCGACACCGACACGGGACAAGGAATACGACACGAGACGATACTCTAACACATTAATTTTAAAAAAAGTTAAATTTCTACACATTCATGTATTGCAGTGTCGGTGAGTGTCGGGAAGTGTCGGACACGACACATCAGGGATTTTGAAGTGTCTGTGCTTCATTGGGTGCCGTTATGGTCGATGATACTTATGCCACTGCTTAATTTCAGAAATACCATTTTAAGGGTACCCAAGTTGACACTGGGGATTTGGAGAAGGAACCAGGGCATGTGCATGTTCACACACATACAACACATGGTCATGCACATGGAAATGTTCCTTCTGAGTCCTCGAAGCTTCTTCGTCATCGGGTCATAGCACATGTAGTATATCTAATTTTTTTAATTTTTAAATATAGTATTCAAGATGGATTTTCTTCTTATCTTAAATTTATAATTTTTGAATTTTTAAACTCGAAAGCTCCTTACCACTTGAACCGAGAGTTATTTTTGTTGATGATAATTTTTTTAATTTTGAATTGTTATTGAGATTGATTGAGGGTTTTGATTGCATTATGGGTGTTGGAGCTGGGAATTGTGGTTCATTCCGTCATAATAGGAATTTCTTTGGGAGCTTCTGAGAATCCAAAGATAATAAAGCATTTGGTGGCTGCTTTGACTTTTCACCATTTTTTTGAGGAGTTGGGTCTTGGATGTTGCATAACTCAGGTACTATATAATATATATCATTAAGATATATAAGTGGTTGTTCACTTGCATCTAATATCTGCTGAAGAAAATTTTGGGTTAAACTATATCACTGCCTAAGCACTGACTCACACACACACACACACAAACAAATAGCAAATTATATCTCCTTATGAAAATTTGGGTTAAACCATATCACACACGCGTACGCTCACGCACACATACGCACGCGCGCGCATGCACACACACGCATATACACACATTGGGTAAAATGACTTTGTACTGAGATTTTTGAGATTGGTTCGATGTAAGTGAAAAATTATTTAATTTGTATATTTTTTCCATTAAATGAGATAAAGCCAAAGCACTTAGATGCAAAATAGCAACTTTAGTATCAATACTAATTTGTAGTGCAATTGGTTTTTGTATCCCATTCCTTGTAAAAATTATACCTGCTCTAATCCCTGAGAAGGTATTTTCTTTATAATTAAGGCTTTTGCTGCTGGTGTTATATTGGCCACTGATTTTATTCATGTGTTGCCTGATGCATTTAATGATCTTACATCACCTTGTTTAAATGCACAACCAAGGGGAGATTTTCCATTCACTGGATTTGTGGGGCTTATGCACTGCTATGGGTGCCCTTATGGTTTATACTTATGCCACTG
The DNA here is from genome assembly GCF_033153095.1 of Gastrolobium bilobum. Classification (NCBI taxonomy): domain Eukaryota; kingdom Viridiplantae; phylum Streptophyta; class Magnoliopsida; order Fabales; family Fabaceae; genus Gastrolobium; species Gastrolobium bilobum. The sequence goes on along the minus strand of NW_026897735.1, from coordinate 11,568 downwards.
CTTGTTTTCAGAAATAAGATTTTAATGGTACCCAAGTTAAGAATATGGATTTGGAGAAGGGACCAGGGCGTGTGCATGTTCACACACATAGAACACATGGTCATGCACATGGAAATGTTCATTCTGAGTCCTCAAAGCTTCTTCTTCGTCGGGTCATATCACAAGTAGTGTTTTTAATTTTTTTTAATTTTTAAATATAGTATTCAAGATAGATTTTCTTCTTATATTAAATTTATAACTTTTGAATTTTTAAACTTGAAAGCTCTGTACCACTTGAACCGAGAGTTGTTTTTTGATAATAATTTTTTTAATTTGGAATTGTTATTGATTGTGATGGAGGGTTTTGATTGAATTATGGGTGATGGAGCTGGGAATTGTAGTTCATTCCGTCATAATAGGAATTTCTTTGGGAGCCTCAGAGAATCCAAAGATAATAAAGCCCTTGGTGGCTGCTTTGACTTTTCTCTATTTCTTTGTGGAGATGGATCTTGGAAGTTGCATAACTCAGGTACTATATAGTATATATCATTAAGATATATAAGTGGTTGTTCACTTGCATCTAATATCTCCTGAAGAAAATTTTGGGTTAAACTATATCACTGCCTAAGCACTGACACACACAAACAAACAAAGCGTAAATTATATCTCCTTATGAAAATTTGGGTTAACCTATATCACACACGCATACGCGCACGCTCACGCACACATACGCACACGCGCTGACGCACACACACACACACACATATACAAACATTGTACTGAGATTTTTGTGATTGGTTCGGTGTAAGTGAAAAATTATTTAATTTGTATATTTTTCCTGTTAAATGAGATAAAGCCAAAGCTCTTAGATACAAAATAGCTGCTTTAGTATCAATACTAATTTGTAGTGCAATGGGTGTTATATTGGCCACCGGTTTTATTCATGTGATGCCTGATGCATTTAATGATCTTACATCACCTTGCTTAAATGTGCAACCATAGGGAGATTTTCCATTCACTGGATTTGTGGCTTTATGCACTGCTAGGGGCGTAGTCGCCCAGGGAACAGGATGGGTGGAGGGTTGGTAGCGGTAAGTAAGCAGGGATGATGTAGGAGAGGAAAAAGGGGTTTGGACCCAAATCGTTGGTCCGCCTAGAAGTGGGCCATCCGGAACAGAAATTAAAATTGTTGACCATGAATTCTATTCTTTTTGTTAATTTCTTTCTTACGTTTCTTAGCATGCTTCAAATCATCTTTCGAAAAATGTACATAATTTTCCCTTTCAAGAGTGGACTTTTATATCTAAACCCATTTTTTTATCATATGCTACAGTATCATGTCGACATTTTACAACACATTGTTATTCAAGTAATTAATAAATAAATAAACCTATAGCGACTCGTTGTCATCAATGTAAATGTACCTCGAAATCTCCTATTAATCCTGATTTTAGGACCTACCTTGACACAATATGTAGATCATTCTTTTTCTCATTTTCGTTAATCTTTCAATCTTCCTCGTACCCTATCACCTGGCCTGGTTTAAGAGAAACATACAACTGTTAACTTTTTCTATCTTCTGGTTCCTTGTACTCCCAACCTTAATTAGTTGTTGGTGATTCCACATGTGACCCGAAAGATGATGTTCGAGATAAAGCCAAATCTCTTAGATACAAAATAGCAGCTTTTGTATCAATACTAATTTGTAGTCCAATTGGTGTTTGTATCTCATTCCTTAGTAAAATTATACCTGCTCTAATCCCTGAGAAGGTATTTTCTTTATAATTAAGGCTTTTGCTGCTGGTGTTATATTTGCCACTGATTTTATTCATTTGTTGCCTGATGTATTTAATGATCTTACATTTCCCCTTTTCTTCTTCCTCTTATGGATATGGTATGAGCATGGAATTACATACCTAGTACAGTGGGTTGCCTCCCACTCAGCGCTTGTTTAACGTCACGAGCCTGACAGTTATGATCTATTTTACCTCTAATAGAGCAACTGTCAGTAGTTGCCTATCCACAGCACTTCCAACATATAACTTCAATCGTTGACCATTGACTGTAAAACTTCTGTCCGAATCCAAAGAACTGATTCCTACAGCCCCATATGGTTTCATATCCTTTACCACAAACGGTCCAGACCATCTAGACTTTAACTTCCCTGGGAACAGCTTCAACCTGGAATTGAACAGAAGTACTTGATCCCCCACCTTGAAGTCTCTAGGTGTGATCTTCCTATCATGCCATAGCTTTGTCTTTTCCTTATACAAACTGGCACTTTCATAAGCAGACAAACGAAACTCATCCAATTCATCCAGTTGTAATAATCTTTTCTGTCCCGCTGCTTTGGAATCAAAATTCAGATATCTCACAGCCCACAAAGCCTTGTGCTCCAATCCAACTGGCAAATGTCTTGCTTTTCCAAACAGCAACTGAAATGGAGACATCCCAATAGGAGTTTTGAAAGCGGTCTTGTGTGCCCATAAGGTGTCATCAAGTTTCTTGGACCACTGGGTCCTAGCATTCCCAACAGTCTTCTCCAATATTCTCTTCAATTCCCTGTTGGAAATCTCAACCTGACCACAAGTCCGTGGGTGATATGGAGTGCTTATTTTGTGCCTCACTCCATACTTAGCCAAGGCATACTCCACCATCCCATTATCAAAATGAGTGCCCCCATCACTAATGATAGCTCTAGGGACTCCAAATCTTGAAAATATATTCTTTCTCAGAAAAGCAATCACCACCCTGGAATCATTGGTTGGTGTAGCTATAGCCTCAACCCATTTGGAAACATAATCAACTGCCACCAATATATACTTGTTAGAGTAGGAAGAAGGGAAAGGTCCTATAAAATCCATACCCCAAACATCAAAGATCTCCACTTCCTGGATATTGTTCAACAGCATTTTATGTCACCTAGAAATATTCTCAGTTCTCTGACAGTTGTCACATGCCTCCACAAACTTCTTTGCATCCTTGTATAAAGTGGGCCAGTAGAAGCCACTCATCAAAACTTTTGCTGCAGTTCTCTCACCTGCAAAATGTCCACCATATGCAGAACCATGACAATGCCACAACACATCATTCTGTTCTTCCTCTGGAATACACCGTCGGATCACACTATCTGAACATCTATAGAAAAGATATGGCTCATCCCAAATATACCTCTTAACATCATGCAGAAATTTCTTCCTCTGTTGCCATGTTAAATCCTTAGGCATCAATCCAGCAGCTTTATTTTTGGCAAAATCAGCAAACCATGGTGGTGTACTGATAGATAAGACTTTATCCCCAACCATCTCTGTTACAGCACATATTGCCAAAACATGTTCATCAGGAAACTCTTCTCTGATCACTACTTCTGGCCCTTCTTGAAGCTCTTTTTCTGTAATCCTGGATAAGTGATCAGCCACCAAATTTTCAACTCCCTTTTTGTCCTTGATTTCTACCTCAAACTCTTGCAACAGTAACAACCAGCGGAGCAATCTGGGTTTAGCATCCTGCTTGCTCAACAAATACTTTAAAGCTGCATGGTCAGTGTAAACAATAACTTTTGATCCTAACAGATATGGCCTGAATTTGTCAAATGCATACACAATAGCCAGTAATTCTTTTTCTGTAGTAGCATAATTCTTTTGTGCATCATTTAAGATCTTACTGGCATAGTAAATGACATGCAACAATTTATTCACTCTTTGGCCCAATACCACTCCTACGGCATAGTCACTGGCATCACACATTAATTCAAATGGTAATGAAAAATCAGGTGCCATCATGATAGGTGCAGTGGTCAACTTTTCTTTTAAAACATGAAATGCATGCAAGCATTCATCATCAAACAGGAATTCTTGATCCTTAACTAATAACTTGCATAAGGGCTTAGCAATTTTTGAAAAATCTTTTATGAACCGCCTATAAAATCCTGCATGACCAAGAAAACTCCTCACACCCTTAAAATTTACAGGTGGAGGAAGTTTATGTATCACATAAATTTTCGCCCTGTCCACCTCAATTCCATTCCTAGACACCTTGTGTCCAAGAACTATACCTTCTGTCACCATAAAGTGGCACTTATCCCAGTTCAAAACCAAATTACAGTCTTGATATCTTTTCAAAACAGAATCTAAATTCCCTAGACATACATCAAAATCAGAACCAAATACAGAAAAATCATCCATAAAAATTTCAATGCATTCTTCTATCATATCAGAAAAAATGGAAAGCATGCACCTTTGAAATGTGGCAGGAGCATTGAATAAACCGAAAGGCATCCTCCGGTATGCGAATATTCCATATGGACATGTAAAAGCAGTCTTCTCCTGATCCTCTGGTGCCACAGCTATCTAATTGTACCCTGAATAACCGTCCAAGAAGCAATAGAAAGCATGTCCTGCCAACCTCTCTAGCATCTGATCCAAGAAAGGAAGTGGAAAATGATCCTTCCTGGTTGCCTTATTCAGCCTCCGGTAATCAATGCACATTCTCCAGCCAGTGATTGTCCTTGTGGGAATCAACTCATTGTTCTCATTTTTCACCACAGTCATCCCCCCTTTCTTGGGCACGGTTTGCACAGGACTCACCCAAGCACTGTCTGAAATTGGGTAAATCATCCCAGCATCAAGCAACTTCACCACCTCCTTCCTCACTACTTCCTTCATAGTGGGGTTGAGTCTCCTCTGTGGTTGCCTTACTGGTTTGACGTCTTCTTCCATCAATATTTTGTGGGTGCAAAAGGAAGGATTAATACCCTTGAGATCTGAAAACTGCCATCCAATAGCCATTTTATTCTTCTTGAGTACCTTAATCAACTTCCCTTCTTCCTCATCAGACAACATTGCATTAATGATTGCTAGATATGTTTGATCATCCCCAAGGAACACATACTTCAAATGTGAAGGTAATTCCTTAAGTTCTACCTTAGGTGCTCCTTTTGGAATGTTATCAATATTCTTCTCAAGCTCTTCCACTTCTGGCTCTTCTTGGTAATCCTCTGTACCTACCTCTTCTTCTGATCTTTGTTCCTCAACTGGGAATTCTTCTTTTTTATTCACTTCTTCCACAACCTCCTGTATCACATCCAATCTAAAATAATCCTCCACATCAACAGGATGCTTGATGGTTTCAAATACATCAATTGTGACTGTTTCCTCATCCACCCTTAGCAACAACTTTCCTTGTTCAACATCTATCAAAGATCTTGCAGTTGCTAAAAAGGGTCTTCCTAACAATAAAGGACTTTCTGTATCCTCTTCCTCCATGTCAAGAATCACAAAATCCACTGGAAAAATAAACTTGTCTACCTTGACCAAGACATCTTCAACCACACCTTCAGGCCTCTTGATAGATCTATCTACAAGATGCAGAATAAGATTGGTCTCCTTTAAAGTGTTAATTCCCAAAGCTCTACATACTGTCAACGACATCAAGTTTATACTGGCTCCCAAATCACACAATGCCTTTCCCACCTCCACATCTCCTATAGCAATAGAGATACTGAAGCTTCCTGGATCTTTCATTTTTGTTGGAAGCTTCTTCTGGATTAGGGCACTACACTCTGCTGTTAGGGCCACTGTCTCACCATCAGTTAATTTCCTCTTCTTAGTAAGAAGATCCTTCATGAATTTTGCATAGTGAGGCATATTTTCCAGTGCTTCAGAAAATGGTATGTTAATTTGTAAATTTTTGAAGATATCCAGAAATCTTGCAAAGTGCTGCTTCTGAATCTCTTTCTTCAACCTCTGAGGGTAGGGAACTTTAGCATATAGAGATAAACTAACTGGTTGTTCTTTCTTGTCAGCCATCTTCTTCTTTTCCTACTTCATCATATTTTGTGGGGAAGCATTTTTACCAACTTCTACCTCTCCTTCATTCTTATTGTCCTTCCCTTCCTCTTCTTTGTCAACTCCAACTATAACATCTCTAACAACTACTTCCTTCTCACTTTTCTCATTTCTCATTTTCTCTCCTTCATCATCAGAGACTACATCTTCAACCACAACCTTTTCTTCATTCTTTTTATTTTCCACCTTCTTTTTTCCTGGTTGAAGTACCAATCTACTTCTTGTCATAATTGCTTTACAATGCTCCTTAGGATTCACCAGTGTATCACTTGGAAATTTCCCTTGTGGTCTCTCTGATATCTGTCTTGATAATTGACCAATCTGGGTCTCCAAATTTCTGATTGATGCTTCCTGATTTCTGAAAGAAGTTCTGGTCTCCTGCATGAATGCAGTTGTCTCTTCCCTGAATGAAGTAGAACCCTAAATATAATCCTGAGTTGTCTTAGATAACTGAGCAAACGCTTTCTCCCATGCAGCAGGATCACTTGACTGCTCCTTCATATGTGGTGGTGGAGGATGTAATGGTGGATTCAATTGGTGGTTGGAACTATAGCTGAATCCTGGGTGTTGATTCTTGTTTTTCCATGGTGGCATATAAATATTCTTTCCCTGATTGTTGTAGTTCCTTTGATTCTTCTGATCATACCACACTCCATTCACCTCTGCTTGTTCTGATGATCCCCCATAATCACACTCCTCTGTCACATGGCCCTTACCACAGATAGCACATACACTCTTTGTTTCCACAGAAGCTACCTTTTGTGAAGAGAGTTGCTTATTAAGGGTATCTAATTGTTGCTGTTGTTGTCTCTGTGTCTGCATCAGTTGATCATTCCTTGCCAACAAAGCATCATACCCATCCAACCTGATAATTCCTGTCCTTCGGTCAGCCACTGGAGCATTATCAAATTCTTGAGATGCTAATGACTCAAAGTTATCCAAGGCTTCTTGAGGGGTCTTGGTAGTCAATGATCCACCAGCAGTGGCATGCACCAAGGTTCTAGTGTTAGTGGTCATTCCTTGCAGGAAGATTGCTGCTTGTTGCCATGCCTCAATTCCATGCTGTGGACATTTCCTCAACAAAGTCTTGAATCTCTCCCAAGCCTCATAAATAGATTCTGACTCTTTCTGCTTAAAGCTTGTAATTTCATCCTTCAACTTGGCCCTCTTGGATGCTGAGAAAAACCTTTGCAAGAACTTGGTTTGCAAATCATCCCAAGTTGTTATACTTCCTTGTGGCAATGATTGCAGCCATCTCCTTGCATCATCCGTCAGTGAATGAGTGAATAGTCTCAACAGAATTGCATCTCTTGTGACACCGTTTATCTTCACAGTATCACTCAACAATAGGAAGTTCTCTACGTGCAAGTAAGGGTCCTCCGCACTGGTTCCAGCAAACTGATCCTTCTTCACCAAATGTATCACAGCAGGCTTCAATTCAAAGTTGTTGGGCTCCACTGTTGGGCGCACAACACTCCCAATTGGAGGAACCACTGCAGGAGTCATGTACTCTCCTAGTGTCCTCTGTGGTGGTGGTGGTCTGTGATTCTCTCCCATTATCTCTTCCTGATTAACCGTACTTGATTCACCAATTTCTTGCAACTGTCTCCTTTGCCTGGCTTCCCTTTTGTGCTTCCTCAATGTCCTTTCTAATTCTGGATCATACAACAACAAATTTGGATCATGTGTACCTCGCATGTACCAGAATCAAAATTGACCAGAAATTTAACATAAACTAAAATACTGAAAATAGAAGGATTCAATATTAGAATTCTATAGTATCAGTTAGTGTTGAAAAACAAATTCCCCGGCAACGGCGCCAAAAACTTGTTGGACGTTTAGCAAGTGCACTAGTCGTACAAGTAATAAAATGATGAGTAAAGATCGTTCCCACGAGGAATTGTGTTCAAACACCAATATACCATAGAAAACTAATTTGAATCAAATAAGAGTTTGTAAAAATCATGAATAATTTGTCACCAGAAAATTGATTTTGAGTAAATTGACACAAAGTAAATATGGATTAGGAATTAATAAAAACAACAAGTAGTCAGAAAACAACTTTCCTCTATGATAACCCATATAAAAATTGATCATATGATGAATTCCTTTCCATGTGATGTTAATCAACCTTTTACTTATCATCAAGATGTAATCCCTTACTACCCTGATAGAAACATTAATCAGAAACCCCAATCCCTGGGTGATTTCTTTCTTAATACATGCATGAAATACTAAGGTTTTAAGATTACATCAGAACTCTAGCATCAATCCCTTGAGTACTAGAATTCTGATGTTGAGATTATCAAATACAAAAGTCATATAAACATCCCTGTTCTATACTACTTCTTTGATAGAAATAATTAACTCAGAAAATCTCAAATCAGCACATGAAAAATACTTCATCATATTAATCAAATCAACATAATATTATCATGGAGTTCCATTGCATTCAGACTACAAAGACTCTACTCAGACATGACTAAGGAATAAATAAGAGAAGAAGAAACAAACCTCATTTCCATGTTGAAAGTCTTCAATCTCCAAACTATTACAAGGAAATCCTAATACAAAAACTAAGAGAATTTAGAGAGAATTCAGACTAAGTTTAAGAGAGAGAGAGAGAGTTCAGATCCCCAAAGATTCTCATCTAAGTGTCAAGGCTTTGCCTTATATAGTGTTACAATTAAAAACAGAAAACTGATGTGGGCGCTAAAACGTCCATAAGTGGTCGTTTTAGCGTCCATACTTTACGTATGCTCAACTGCTTTTAACTGATTTCAACGCTAAAACGTTAAGGAATGACCGTTTTAGCGTCCAAACTTGGTGAATGCTCAACTAACTTTAACTGACTCCAACGCTAAAACGTTTGATTTGGACGTTTTAGCGGTGAAGACCAGAATCTTTTTCCACTTTAGGGCGCTAAAACACATATTGCAGGCCGTTTTAGCACCCAAGAACAGCAATTTTCCATCTTCTTAGTGTAGCAGTGCGCTAAAACGCTCTGTGTGGATGTTTTAGCGCTCATCACCAGCAAGTTTTGGCCTCTTTCTGTAACAGGGCGCTAAAACGCTCAGTGTGGACGTTTTAGCGCTCAACACCAGCAAGTTTTGGCCTCTTCCTGTAACAGGGCGCTAAAACGCTCAGTGTGGACGTTTTAGCGCTCAACACTTAGGCAATTTTTCTCCTCTTGAGCTCCAGAATCTTCTTCCTTCTCCAGATGTCTTTCAAGCTTGCTTTTCCTACAAGAATCATACAAATTTCCAATAAAGCTCTTGAACTTGTAATTGAGGACATCTTAGGACATTAACCTTGTTTTTCATCATTTAATCACACAATTTGATCCTAATTCCTGCTAAAAACCATGATGAACTAAGGGTTCATCAGTGGATTATGAGGTTCCTGGAGGGGTGGTACCTAGAGCTACTGTGGTGGGTCTTGGGATGGTAGGTCAGGATGCCAACGCTGCAGATGTGATTGAATCAGGTCCTTCAACTGAAAAAGGGACCGATACTCAGGGCGGTCACTAAGCATAGTTTGATTTTGTTTACTTTCCTGCTTTGTATGGTTGGTATGTCAACCATTGTTTTGTACTCCTCTTAATAAATAAAATTGCCTTTGTTTACTCAGGGCGGTCACGTGATCTTTCCTCCAGGAAGGCTCGCCGACCTCTACCGGGATCATGGCTTCAGCGCCGTAAGTCAGTCTGAAAGGCTTTTCTCTAGGGATGGATTGGGCTGTAGTCCTATATCCCTAAAGGACATTCTCCAAGTTTTCAACCCACGATCCTTTATGTGATTCCACTTTCTTCCTGATTCCTCGAGCCATCTTTTTGTTGTCTGACTTTACGAATCTGTTGGACTGGGGATGTTTCACTGCGGCAAAGTGATGTCTGATATGCAGGTTTTGCATTAATTCTCTGAACTGGGCATTATTAGGTCAAAAGCTTGTTGGCTGGAAAATATATTATGATGAAGAACGTTCTAGTTCATTAAGAGAAGACACATTTGTTCTCTCAACTTCAACCTAAGTGCGCAAGTGCACGCATCAAGTAATAAATGGGACTATTTGTGTCCAGATTATCCTTCCCACGAGGATAGAACTCTAATTAATGCCCTAAACTATTTTAAAAAGAGTAAAAATAAAAAGAAAAGTTAGTAATTGACCTGTTTGGTCAAACGTTCCCTACTGTCTTCCTCAAGAACAGTAGGTTCAATCTGACAGCAAACAGTTCTTCGCTTCGTTATGTATGATATCCTTCTTGTTGAGAGAAGGAACAACAATATTCATGAGAGATTTGATAGATACAAGATTGAACAAAGAAAAATAGTAATTAAGAGACAACAGTGTGGAAGCTTTTAAAACAGTTTTAACACAAGGAACGGATCCACTACTCCATTCTTAAATAGCTATTTTCTCTACTCAAGAGTTAACACTTTTGTATTTGTTCCAATCTCTTCACTGCCAACTCTGATTCCTCTCATGGACTAAATGGCTCACAAGTTTCCATATTCTTATGGCTCCCTTGACTCCAACAGTTAATTAGCACAGAACCTATAAATGAGCGAGGTGGTCCCTTATTCCTAAGGCAACCAGCAGTGTTGTTTCCACAAGATTGTCTTCCCCCTCTGGTTAAGCTGTCTGAAATCCCTTCCTTGTGGAAGTTCCTTTCTCAGTATGTGTTTAATTTCCATTGATAAACAATGAATATAGCTTACTTATCCAGAGAAATACAAAAGCTCAGTACAAAAGTTTTGAAAATAATTCTTTAAGAACTTTGCAGCTTTTCCGTTCCACAGATAGTTTAGCCCATGGCTACTACTTTAAACAGAATTATTCCAAACTGAAATTCCATAGACCCGAGATTCAGTTCAGAGATAACGAGTAGAAAGGAAAGAAATAACACTTATATTTAATTGGAAACAAATTAGGTTACAATAAAATGGAAAGTGGAGAATATGGTTGTTGCTCGTGAGGAGTCTCAAGTGGTTGATATAGAATATAGAAAAAGTGTTGTCACTTAACTAAATGTCAAAATATACAAAAGAAAAACTATAAAATAAACTAAGTGATCTCTTCTTAATGAACTCGATGATGTTCTTCGTGCTGGGACGTCCTATTTATAGGCAGAAGAGCGAATGGCAAAATGTGTAATTCCCTTGGAGTTGTTTTCTTGACTGCATGAAAGAGGCGGTGTGAACAGTGCTTTGAGGGGCGCAAGTGGCTGGATGGGACAGTTATTGTTGAGATTTGTCTTTCCTTCTGATCTTTCCCATGCCTTGCTTTCCTCTTAGCCAATACGAACCGTTTATTCCCTGCTGCGCACGTCTCCTCTTGCTTGATTGTTGCACCGCTTATGCTTTATGGAAACTCCTTTTCAACGTTTCCTGAAAAGTGGTCAGAGAGATTGAGTGAGTGGAGCAGGTGTATTTAATGTTCCCAATCTGTTCCCCTTTTGGTATATTTTCAAAGGATTATGTCACTATCCGTTCCCCACTGTGTTTTTGTCAAAAAGATATTAAACAAGTGCTTTTAGTGCTAAAGTTGCTCATCAGATGAGGGAACATATGGTATTTTGCCATCAAAATGTGCTTAGATGGGAACGAATATTTGTGGAACGGATGATATTTTCAATTTAGAATAATTATTTTTAAAGTAGTAGCCATGGGCTAAACTATCTGTGGAACGGAAAAACTGTAAAGTTCTTAAAGAATTATTTTCAAAACTTTTGTACTGAGCTTTT
>NW_026897734.1:0-36691 GCF_033153095.1 Gastrolobium bilobum | reverse complement strand
GGGAGGGGAAAAATTATTTAAAGTCTTTAATAATTTGTTTTTACTACATGACCGAATATTAATTAATTTTATCTTTACATTTTTCAGTTAATTAGTATGACTAATACACTGTCACTGCGCTCCATACTTGATACGAACAAGCTGATCGGTCCAAATTTTATGGACTGGTATCGGAACCTAAGAATTGTTCTAAGGGCCGAAAAGATTGCTTACGTCTTAGATGCTGAATTACCCGTAGCTCATAGGGAAGGGGAAGATGGGTTTGCGGAATTTGATTTTGAGGCCCACAAACAGCACATGGATGACAATGTGTTGGCTGTCTGCATCATGTTGGCATCCATGTCGCCTGAACTGCAAAAGCAGCATGAGCATATGGATGCTCCCTCTATTGTCTTACATCTCAAGGAGTTGTATGACATTAAAGGCAGACATGGGAGGTATTAGGCCTCAAGAGAATTGTTCTCTTGCAGGATGTCTGAGAGCATGTCTGTTGGCAGTCATGTTCTTAAGATGATCAGCCTGATTGAGAAGCTAGGAAATCTAGGCTTTATCATGGATGCCGAACTACGTAATGACTTAGTCCTCACCTCACTTCCACCTTCCTTTAGTCAATTCATCATGAATTACCACATGCATGGGATGCAAGTGAGCTTGCCTGAGTTGTTAAGTATGTTAACAACTGCTAAAGTGTCTATCAAAAAGGATAAGACACAAGCTCTTCTGATTGGTGGGCCTAGCAGAGCCAAGGGTAAGGGTAAGGAGCCTGCTAAAAGTGACTCCCTTAAACCCAAAGGAAAACCCAAGAAGAAGAAGGGCAAAGGAAAGGGTAAGAAGGCTTCGAATGACAAAAGCAAAGCTGAGTGCTTCCACTGTGGCAAGAAAGGCCATTGGAAGAGGAACTGTCCAGACTACCTGAAGAGTGTGAAGGACAAGAAGCATGGTGATGCTTCTACCTCAGGTATTTTCATGATTGAGATCAATTATTCTTGTGCTAATCCTACTTCATGGGTATTGGATACCGGTTGTGGTTCTCATATCTACAATAAGTTTCAGGTGCTTAGGAGCCCAAGGAGATTGGAGAGGAACGAGGTGGACCTCCGCGTTGGTAATGGAGCAAGAGTTGCTGCTCATTCTATTGGAGAAGCCGACCTCATTTTGCCTACGGGCCTTTTTCTGCATTTGAATAAATGTCTTTATGTTCCAAGTATTTCTAGAAACATTATTTCAATTTCTTGTTTAGAACAAGATGGATTTATTTTCAGTATTAAGAATGGTACATTTTCTATCATTATGAATGATATTGTTTATGGTACTGCTACCTTAATAAATGGATTGTATGTTCTAGAAATGGGAACTGAAGTGCTCAAAATAGATGTGAAACGACCTAGGATGGATAATCAATCATATCTTTGGCACTGTAGACTAGGGCACATAAATGAAACAAGATTGTCTAGGATGCATGCAAATGGATACCTAGATTCCTTGGATTTGGAATCCTATGGACAATGTGAATCTTGTCTAGCTGGGAAAATGACTCATCACACGCCCAAAGGGCTTGAGAGTTATAGGGCTAGTGAGTTATTAGAACTCATTCACTCTGATGTATATGGCCCAATGTCTATTGAGGCTAGAGGAGGGTACTCCTATTTCGTTACCTTTACGGATGACAAATCAAGATTTGGGTATGTGTACCTGATGAGATATAAATCCGAAGCTTTTGAAAAGTTCAAAGAGTTTAGGAATGAAGTAGAGAAACAACGTGGCAAGATAATTAAGACATAACGATCAGATCGTGGTGGTGAATATTTGAGCCATGAGTTTCAGGATTATCTAAGAGAGAATGGAATTCTCTCGCATTTTACTGCTCCTTACACACCACACCAAAATGGTGTCTCCGAAAGGAGAAACAGGACCTTGTTAGACATGGTTAGGTCTATGATGAGTGAGACTGAACTTCCAAAATCGTTTTGGGGATATGCCTTAGACACAGCGGCATACCTTCTAAATAGGGTACCGTCTAAATCTGTTTAGACCACACCATATGAGATATGGAATGGTAAGAGACCCAACCTGAGTTATCTCAGGGTTTGGGGATCGCCAGCTTATGTCAAGACATTGGCATCAGACAAGCTTAGTGCTAAGAGTACTAAATGTCTTTTTGTGGGGTATCCTAAAGGTGCTAAAGGATACTACTTTTACTCTATGGATGAACACAAAGTGTTTGTATCCAAGAATGCTGAGTTCCTTGAGAAGGATTTGATCTCTCAAGGAGCCAGTGGGAGTAAGATTGATCTTGAAGAAGTTCAAGAACCACATGAATAGATTGAGGAACCCAAGTCTGCTCAGCAGGCGACGTTCTCCGATGGAGAAGTAAACACACAACTCTGTAGGTCTACGAGGGACATCCATCCACCTGAGAGGTATGGATTTGTGATTGAGAATCAACAAACCGTTGAGGATAATGAACCGAGTAACTACGAGGAGGCAGTCAAGGATGTTGACTCTTCCAGTTGGCTTAAAGCCATGGAATCTGAAATGGATTCGATGTATCAGAACAAGGTATGGACCTTGGTTCCTAAATCGCAAGGAATAGTTCCTATCGGTAACAAATGGGTCTTTAAAAGAAAGACTGATGCAAATGGCAACGTTCAAACCTACAAAGCTAGGTTGGTGGAGAAAGGATATCGTCAAAGACAAGGAGTTGACTATGATGAAACTTTCTCACCAGTTGCCATGATCAAATCTATAAGGATCATGCTTGCGATAGCAGCATATCACGACTATGAAATTTGGCAAATGGATGTCAAGACCGCCTTCTTGAATGGGTTCTTGAAGGAGGAAGTGTACATGACACAACCTGAAGGCTTTGTAATCAAAGATCAGGAGCATATGGTATGCAAACTTCAAAGGTCGATATATGGGCTAAAGCAAGCATCAAGAAGTTGGAATATTCGTTTTGATGAGGTCGTTAGGAGTAACGGTTTCACCAAGAACGAGGATGAACCTTGTGTTTACAGGAAGGTTAGTGGGAGTAATGTTGTCTTCCTAGTACTTTATGTAGATGACATATTGCTTATAGGAAATGGCATCCCCACTTTACAAACAACGAAAGAGTGGCTTTCAGAAAGCTTCACCATGAAGGATTTGGGAGAGGCGGCCTTTATACTTGGTATAAAGATCTATAGAGATAGATCAAACAGGCTGCTGGGTTTATCTCAATCCACGTACATTGACAAGATGCTAAAGAGGTTTAGCATGGAAGGGTCAAAAAAGGGTTTTCTACCTGTCAGTCATGGGATACATCTTTCAAAGGCTACGTGTCCTAAGTCACAGCCTGAGAAGGATCGCATGAGTGGAATTCCATACGCTTCGGCTATTGGGTCCATCATGTATGCCATGATATGTACGAGACCAGATGTCTCATATGCTTTAAGCATTACGAGCATATACCAGTCTGACCCTGGAGAGGGTCACTGGACGGCAGTCAAGACCATCCTTAAATACTTGAGAAGAACTAAGGATGCGTTTCTGGTCTATGGTGGGGTTAATGAGCTTACAGTGAAAGGGTTCACTGATGCCTGCTTTCAGAGTGACAAAGATGACTGCAAGTCACAGTCAGGGTTCGTATTCACCTTAAATGGTGGGGTAGTACCTTGGAAGAGTTCCAAGCAGGAGACAACAGCAGATTCAACGACAGAAGCTGAATACATAGCTGCTTCAGAAGCGGCTAAGGAGGCCGTGAGGATCAAGAAGTTCATATCTGAACTTAAGGTGGTTCCAAGCGTGGATGAGCCCATACAGTTGCTGTGCGACAACACTGGAGCCATTGCGCAGTCAAAGGAACCTAGGTCTCATCAAAGATCTAAGCACGTGCTCCGCAGATATCACCTGATTAGAGAAATCATTGATAGAATGGATGTAAGGATGGATTACGTTCCCACAGATGATAACCTGGCCGATTCTCTGACAAAGGCTGTTTCTCAGAGAAAACATGATAGTCATTATGAGGCTTTGGGTATACGACTTAGGTCTGATTGGCTCTAGGCCAAGTGGGAGCTTGTTAGTATTTGGGTGTCCTAGAGATAATCTTATGATTAAATAAGGACAGAGATGTAGACCTTTTTAATATTGTCGCAAATAAATAAAAGCACTATTTATCTTGTTTCATAATTATGTCTCGATATTAATATTAATATATTATGAATAACTTGATAAACCCCATGGAATAAAATAGGTATCTCTTGAGTATCTGTGATGAGATCACAATCATGAGGATTCATGAATACTGGATGTTTATTCCTAATTTTATGTTCCTAGTCTAGAGATACTGAGAATGGGGTCAGTAATCTCGGGTAAGACTAGCACGACTTATCTATTTGTATATAGATACAAGGTATAGACCTCATGTGCTACAGATATGGAGATGTCTTAGCTAAAGTCGTGGGTGGACCTATAAGGGTATAGCTCGCACTGAACGGACCCACAAAGAGACTCTATGAGGAACTCTCACAGAGAGTATCATTAGAGTAGTCTCTTTATATTTGGGTGTGTCTTTCCTAAGACCAGAAGTTATTACCTAGACTGTGTTCTAGAAGGCATGCTTTGATTGTGCACCTCGTCTGCCTGAAACATGGAGACTCATAGGTATACTGTTGGGCTTGTCCTGAAAGAACACAGGGCTAGGGTGATAAGCTGAAGGAATTCGTCAAATCTCTGTGAGAGATTAGGTTATCTATAAACCGGAGAAATTGGGATGACATTAAAAGGGACTCGGGAATCTATGCATAGTAAAAGAGATCATGAGATGATCTGCCTTTAGAGTCTGTAAATTGAAGATTCCCTAATTTCGAATAAAGCTTACCCTAAACCGCAGGGGTTGATACGCTTCCTTACCCTAGGTTTTATGGGAAGGTAACCGAGACGAAAGGAAATATGTACGACAACCAAATATGTTTAATAGGATTATCAAATTATTAATCTAACTAGTTCTGGGGCAACAAAGCATTGCTAGTGCTCTGTGTTGTCATTAGATGGGTTGTGGGGTTATTGGGCCCAAGCCCATTTATGTCAGTGGCTAAGTTAGACCTAATGGGTCACACACAAACACCTAATTGTCTAGATGCTCTAGCATTAAAGGTATTGGGCCTAATAATAGTTATTAGCCCAAGAAGTTGTTTGGAACTCCACCTAAAGGGGTGGAGGGCGCATGGTTCATTGTAATGGGCTTGGATAGTCCAAGACATTACTAATTAATTTAATTAGTTAAATTAATTATCAAACATTTAAATTTTGAATTTTGGAATTCGAAATTTGAATTTTGAAATTTTGAATTTTGAATTTGAAATTCGAAATTCGAATTTTGAATTGGAAATTTGAAATTTGAAATTTGAATTTTGAAATTTGGATTTTGAATTTGAATTTTGAAATTTGAATTTTTAAATTTGAAAATTTGAATTTTGAATTTAAATTTTGAATTTGAATGTTTGAACATTTGAATTTGAATATTTGAATGTTTGAATTCAAATATTTGAATTTGAATTTGAATTGCCTATGAAAGGTTGTTTCATAACAAAAGGATAAGATGAGATCTTGTTGGAAAAAATCACTAGTATCATGAGAGAATCTTTTGGACAAGATCCAAGGCCATATATGGCGCTGATTTGGGTTGTTGGACAAGATCCAAGGCCAAGGCCATTCAGTCAGTTTGAGAAAATCTGAGTGAGTTGATTCAAATTTGAATGCAACTACTCAGATGTATCTGGTAACCTTTTTGGGCTATATGGGGCGCACCATATAGCTGATCTTATGAAGATTTCTGATCAGAATTTTGAATAGGTTTTGAACCAATTCTCAAGAGAATATTCTAGGAGCCTGTTAGCAATTTTTGAAATAAAACAGCTCCACTTCTCTCTCTCCTATCTAGCGCCTATATATAGATTTTTAGGAGAAAAATCTGATTGGTATTTTATTTTAAATACTCTCCTCTTATGTGCCTAAGGGTTCAGTTGTTCCTCCAAGGGTTTTTTTTTCTGAAAACCTAGCCTATTCTCTCCTCTCTCCTGCGCCACTTGTGAAGCTTTCACATTGAGAGCTTCACTTTTTCAAACACTTTCACCTAGCCTCCATCTTCACACATAGAGCACCTAGCAAGCCTCTTTGTGGTGATCATCCGGTGGCTTCACAAGAAGGAGTTCTTGCACCTAGACGAGTGGGTGGTGTGGATCAACGTTAGAGGGTCTGAACCCTTCAGACCGGCCTTGATCATCTGGTGATTTCACGAACAAGGTAACATCATGCTTTCTTAAAGCATGATCTTGATGTGCATGTATATTCCGCAAAGAAAAATTTTGTTTTTCCCTCTTGCATGCATCGGCCTTCAAGGCCATTTCGAACTTTCAAAAATATGGTGCATGTTCAAGTTTATAGCTCATGTGATGTATGTAAGTGCGGTACAATTGGCCAGAAAACAAGATAGGAATTACACACGTCTGCGACCTACCTAACATAAGGGTCGTAGCCTTATGCCTTACACACCAGGGTTGCAGCCTGATCGTATAAGTAGTCAACATCACATCTATACATTACATTAAACATAAGGGTCGTAGCCTTATACCTTAAACACCAGAGTCGCAGCCTGATCGTGTAAGTAATCAACAGGCATATCCACATATTTCAGACATATATCAAGGCATATATCATTTTCATAAAAGCATATCATGCACATAAACCATCTTCCTATGGAGGTCGGTGGAACAAGCAACAAATCAATCCGAGGAACAGAAGCTTACCTGTCAAGCTAACTCCTCCCTCACAACTCGGTGTCCAAAGGGTCACACGCAATAACAAAGTCCAGCAAAGTCAATGATTTGTTTTCATAACATTCACATCATCAATATCCATAGTCTAGCATTTCATTGCATTAGGACAATATTTCCTTTATCGTTTAATGGCCGTAAGCTTCTCTCAAAGCCATAAGCCTTCAATATCTTAGGTTCTGACTTAGTTAGATCATTACAGAGGTTCATACTAGCCAATATAGGGTTCAAAAACCTAAACCACGCTTTTGTTTGGACAGAATAACTCAAACTACGAATTTTCCAGAATATCCGGATATTCCTCTGGGGGATATCCATATTCGGGTAGCACTGGGATAATATCTAGATAGCACTGGGCACATAACCAGATATCCATATTCGCGTCAGAATGCAGTTTTGCATTTTTGCGAAGATATCCTTTCAAGGTTCCATTTTTAGTGTTACCAGACATTCAAACATGCATATTTAGATACATTTAAGCTAGGGTACTTCATGTTGGTTAAATAATGATCTCATTTTACATGCCAAGACTTGATTTTTTCATGAAAACTCAAGAACAAAGGTTGAAGCATATACCCAAAGGCTCAAAACAGAGAAGAGGGATGATCTTGGAGCTCTCTACTTAGCTCAATGATTCTGCCACTACAAGGTCCCGAAAATGGTTCACAAGTTTGATCCTTTTTCTCCAAAAATAGCTTCTTGAAGCTTCAAATGCCAAGGAAATGGCTTCCACTCCACAACCAATGAATTCAGCCCCTAACCCTCACTACACTGTGGCCACAACTCAGAAATGAGGTGCCTTTCTACCTCCCAAAGCTTGCTCACACTCAACACTAGTGTTTTGGTGAAAAAAACAAGGAGAAAGGTGATCACTTGGGGCTCTCTTGAAGAGGGAAGGGGTGTCAAGGGGGAGAACACAGAAGGCAGCAACTGCATTCATGTAGATGCATGCAAAAATTCTGACCTAGGTTATTGTGCCTTCCTATTTATAGGCGCACTAACTTAATCTGTCAATATTAGTTCTAATAGCTCCGCTAATTATTTTAATCTCAAACTTCCTCTTCTAAACCTAGCCATTTTTCTAGAAATTATCATATTTTTATTATAATTTTCGTACCACTTTGCCAGTACACATTTTATACGTACTCGGTATTAGTTCTGGCATCAACACTAATTATTCTTACTCCAAACTTGTTATCCTTGACCTAGATATTTTTATGGAATATTCATATTTTTATTATAATTTTTTGGAATAGTTCATCGGTACACATCTATACTGCGAAGCAAAACCGGTATCTGCACTTTTCGTCAGAAAAGCGACTTTAAGCATTATTCGACTTTCTAAATATTTATCTTATCATAATTATGCATAATCTTTATCAAATCCATGCTCCGGTATCGATAACCTTATTTAATTAATTATTTAGCGATGCAGGTTCTTATAATCACCCCACCTTTTAAGAATTTTTTTTTCAAAATTAGAGACATAATTGTCCCTAAACTCGAGATATTGCCAGAGAAGCTCGTCCTTCCACTCCCAAGTACACTCCTCTAGAGTTCTTCGTTCCCATTGCACTTTGACCAAGGGTATGACCTTTCTCCTCAGCTTTTTCTCTCCACGATCAAGTATCTTGAGTGGTCAGCACTCTATCTAACGTTGTGGTGGAAACTCAGGAATCTCCTCAGGAAACACCTCGAGGAATTTCCTCACCACAGGAATGCCGGTAATATCCTCCTGTGTCCAACTTACCAAATCTCCTAACATAAAATAACCAAATGCCCCTGCTCTCAAGGCTCTCCTAGCCTACAACACTGAAATATAAGGAGAAGAACTGGTAGGGGAATCACAAGGAGACATCACCACTCGCTTAACACAACAATCAATCATCACACAATTCTTGGACAACCATTCCATGCCAAGGATGATCTCCAAATTATCCATCGGCAATCCAATCAGATCTACCAAGTACTCACAGCCATCCCACTGAAACACGACATCGCGATGTACAGAGGAAGTATCACACTTTTATCCGGTGGCGGCAATAACCCGCAACGGTGGAGAAAGCACAGAAATAGGCAACTCAAGCCCCACAGCAATCGGGGTCGTGATGAAAGAATGCGTAGCCCCGGAGTCAAACAATACATCTACAACACGACTACCAATAGAAACGGTACCTCTCACAAGGTTCGGAGCTCGGTCCAACTGCTGGCGATCCAAGGTATACACTCAGCCCATGGCTGGTGGCACAACAGGTGCCGCTGTAGGTGGAGTAGGAATCATCTGAAGAGGAACTGCCTGAACTGCTGTAGCTCTAGCAGCTAACGAAGGACAATCTCTGGCATAGTGGCCCTCCTTGCCACAATGGAAACAAATGATCTGACCGGTGGCACACGGCCCAACATGTGATCTCCAACATCCAGTACACTTGGGAGTAGTGGAAGGTCTAGCTGCACTCCCCTGCGTCAAAGTCCTCTTGAACTGGTTCGACGCCTGCCTAGCAGTTAACTGCTTCCCTTTACTCTTTCCTCCAAACTTCTTGTCTCTCCAGGAAGTGGAGCTACAAACTCCCTTCACCTCAGATAATTTGGCCTTTTTAGCCTTGCTGACCACACATACATCCTCTATATCACGGCAGTGCTGAATAAATGTGCCAAAGTCTCTTGATGTCGCTCCAGCTATCCTGTCTGCTAT
Organism: Gastrolobium bilobum; assembly: GCF_033153095.1. NCBI lineage: Eukaryota > Viridiplantae > Streptophyta > Magnoliopsida > Fabales > Fabaceae > Gastrolobium > Gastrolobium bilobum. The sequence goes on along the minus strand of NW_026897734.1, from coordinate 27,184 downwards.
CTGCTCATTAAGTCCCCTACGGAACTTAGAAGCCAAGAATGCCGGTGTAGGCATAGCAATCCTAAATTGTGCAAATTTTGCCAGTTCATTGAACTTAGTTAAGTAATCATCAAAAGACATCAAGCCCTGCACCAACCACTCGAACTCCCTTTGCTTCCTCTCCTGAGCATCGTACGAAAGTACCTCCCTAGAAATAGCTCCTCAAAGAATGGCTACGTCATAACATGACCCTGCATCTCATAGACCCGAGAGGTGTTCGTCCACCACTCATGAGTGTCTCCCTCCAGCATATAAGTAGTGAACATCAACTTCTGGGGATCCGTACACTGCATCACCCTGAATATCTTGTCCAGGGCCTGGAGCCATCTAGCAGCAGCAATAGGATCATAGGATCCATCAAACGAAGGAGGCTTATGCTTACGGAAAGCATTCAGCCGACGGTCTCTAGCTTCCTGATCTTCCTTTAGCTCGTAGAAGGGTTGCATCATCCCTGTGAGGTGACTAACACCCTCCATGAGGCTCTGGCGATCGTCCTTAGGAATGTGCGCCCCACCTCCTCCATGCCCATCCTGGTGACTAGGTGGAGGCGATGGTGGTGGTGGTGGCGGTGGAGGTGGTGGCGGAGGATGCTGGCCACCAACATGACCAGTCCTCATCTCCTCCAACATGACCCTCATCATGGTAATGTTCGTCAGCCTATTCGCCTCAAGTACGTCCTCTATAGCTTTCCTGTTTGCCTCTCTCACAGCGTCCAGCATAACCTGATTGGCCACTCTAATGGCCTCCTGGTCGGCTTGTCTAGCCACCTGCATCTCAGCTAATGCAGTTAGGTTAGGATTAGGCTGACCCTCATTCGTCTCTCGAGTCCTCCAGGGATGTACCATGACTCTGCACATGTTACACAAGGAATGAGTTGATCAGGACCACACAATGTGGCCACGCATGCATCAATATAGTAAAACCCAAAAGAAACTCAAAAGATAGTTAACACAACAAGGCATCTTAAGTTATTGCAATACATACAGACTTTTTCCCGGAAGTTCTCTGATACCATAAAATGTAACACCCTGTGTGCATCCGGTGTACTAACATACCAATGGTATGGTGCAACTAAGTAAATGCGGAAGCTAACTTTTTCTTTCCAATTATGAAGTATTCATTATTAACTAAATGGATTACTTATTCTTTTTCAAAATATCGCCTGTATGTAAATTGCAATAAATGACTAACTGAATAACCTCATAGTATAAATAACTGCGTATCTAGTCACGAAACTACAACATGTAGACCGGACAAGATCCTGATACATTATACAACTCAACTAAACTCAAACATAACTGATATCAATGTGGCATGGAAAACCCCCATGCTCACCAAATTAATAAGGCAACAAAGCCCAACAAAGTCTCAAGTTAAATAACAATTTACTGAAAATAAACACGATCAATATCTAGACATATCATCATTCATCATGCATAATCAACTCAACTCCGACCTCCTGCCGTTAGAGGTATCAACCCCCGAGATACCTGTACCAGAAAATGTGCCCCAACACGGGGTGAGATCTCTAAAAAAATATCTCAATAAGACAAGGGGTCCTCAAGGATATCTTCACCCCAAGATCACTTACATGTGCAATATAAGTTCCAAAACAATATAAGAATATAATTTCCAAAATCTGTGCAATGTAGCATATATCCATGTCATGTGTGTATGCATTCTACTGGCCAGAGAATAAAAGTAGGGATTACATACGTCTACAACCTACAGTACAAGGAACACCGCTTGTACCTCACCCACGGAGTTTCCATCTTGTATGTCTCCACATACTCGGGATTACCGTTTAGGTGGTACACCACATACATATCATATGGCACTTGCACTCAATAAAACAGCTCAATAGCATTCCAATAATCATCACATAATTTCATAAAAACACATCATGCATATAAACCATCCCTCCATGAGGTATGGGGGAACCAACAATGGGCCAAACCGAGGACACGAAAGCTTACCTCGCAAGCTATCAATCCAAACAAAGAGTCCACACCAGCCAACGTCAACAAACAGTACACTCGCAGTCTGTTTATACCAGAAACATCATCAATATTCATCATCTAGAATTTCATTACATTACGACAACGTTTCCTTTTTCGTTTTGTGCTCTTAGGCTTCTCCCAAAGCCATATGCCTTTAATCTAAATGATTCTGACTTAGTTAACTTATTACAGAGGTTCACATTAACCAATCATGGGTCCAGAAACCCAATCTACACTTATGTTTGGACAGAACAGTGCATAACTCTAAATTCCCAGAATATCCGGATATTTCACGGGGGCATATCCGGATATCATATCCGGATATTTTGCGACAGAATGCAGTTTTTGCATTTCACAAAGATATCTCTTCAAGGTTCCATTTTTAACACTCCTCAACGTCCAATCATGTATTTTTAGACACATTTAGGTCAGTGTTCCAGTTGGTTACTTAATCATATTGTTTTACATGCCAAGACTTGATCTTTAACATAGAAAATCATGAACAAAGTTAAGGAATGTACCCCAAAGGCTCAAAACAGAGGAAAAAGGTGATCTTGGAGCTCTCAACTCAGCTCCAATGATCTGCCACTGAAAAGCCACGAAATGCGACCTCAAGATTGATATTTTCTACCAAAAGATGGCTTCTTGAAGCCTCAAATGCCAAGAAAATGGCTCCCACAACACACATCAAGAAGTCAGCCCCCAACACTCACTCAAACTGAAACTCAAACTCAGAAATGCATTGCCTTTCAACCTCTCAAGGCTTGAGCATACTCACATATGGAGTTTTTGTTAAGATATCAAGAGGGAAGGTGGCCTCTTGAAGGTTCTATGGAGAGGGAAGGTGGAGACTAGGTGGCTACACCCCAAGAGCCTCAGAAAATTCACGTAGAGATATGAAGGAACTGACCTAGGTCTTTGTGCCAAACCTATTTATATGCTTATTAAGTTTAATCTCATTGTATTAGCACTAATAGCTCCTCTAATCATTTTAATCTCAAACTTCATATTCTGAATCTAGCCATTATTCTAAGATTTATGATATTTTTATTATAATTTTCGCAGCACTTTGCCGGTACACATTTTTACGTAGCCGGTATCAGTCCTGACGTCAGTTCTCATTCTTTTGACTCCAAACTTGGTATACTCAACCTAGGTATTATTCTAGGAATATTCATGTACTTATTATAAATTTTTGGGATACTTCACCGGTACACACTTATATCGGGAAGCAGAACCGCTATCTGCACTTTTCATCAGAAAAGCGGCTTTCAGCGTTATTAAACCCTTATATTAATTACTTAAGTCTATTATGGAATTATTTTCTCAAACTCATAATTAATTTATTTAAATTCTTAATTTAACGGTGCAGGTTCTTACATTAACCGATAGTTTCGAGAATGTCGTACGTGCCATAGAAAAGTCAAAGGACCTAGCAATGCTCACGGTCGACGAGCTCGCCGGTTCTCTCGAGGCACACGAACAACGTAAAAAGAAGAAGAAGGAGGAGACACTCGAGCAAGCACTTCAAACCAAGGCATCAATCAAAGACGAAAATGAACTCTATTCTCCAAACTTTCGAGGGGTGGAGGAATCCACCAAGAGGCCCTAGTTTACTAAGATGTTTATCTTACACCGCGTTTTGGGGACCACCTTTCAGGTGTAGGTACTTAGGATGTTGGAGTTGGACCTTCCCTGGGCAAGAGGCCTGTGTAGGGAATGATGTATGTTGCGTGTTGGTTAGTCATTTTGGATAGACACATAAGGGATATTGTATTTTGATCACCCTTTGATGTATATGACATGATCGTATAATTTGGAGAGCATAGAAAGTGTTTATATATATATATATATATATATTTATATATTTATTTGTATAAGATTTGTATTTTTCATTTAGAGACACATGTATAAGGACTATATGTAAGCCTTAATTTATTCATAATGTACGTCAAGGATAAATCTACAAGGTTATTCTGTATTTATCCTTCCATGTTATTGTTGGAAGTTAAATGATGATTAATTGATTATTTGATGAAATCATTGGCATGGAGCCATTAAGATAAAATCCATGGAAGGATTCTAGATTGTAGAAATTGGATATACTGTCAATTAGGTGATAATACGACAATGGGAATTATCCCTAGATGTCCGAATTACAAACAAAATATCGTCAGTTTTATATTTAAAAAGCACGTGAGGTGTGAGAAATCATTACACTGTTGAATTGGATACAAAAGAACTGGTAAATTACTATAGATTATAAAATGCAAAAGTTTATTCAAATTTTGATATAAGTCCAATTGTGAATCAATAAGATAAGCTTTTGCATTTATTAAATAAATGTGCTACGCTTAATACCGTTCTGATAATAACAAACTGGTCCGATAGTGGCGGCATGGTGGTGGTGGTGGCGAAGGCAGTGGCTACGACGATGGTGGTGGTTGGTGGCAGTGGCAGCATGGTGGTGGTGGTGACGACAGTGGCTGCAGCAATAGTGGCGGTGGCTGTAGTGGTAGCGATGGTGGTGGTGGTGGTGACGACAGTGGTTGTGGCGATGGTGGCGGCGGCGGCGGCGGCAATGAGATGGTGGTGGTGGCGGTGGCGGTGACTTCGACGACAGTGGTGGTAGTTGGTGGCGATGGTGGCGGTGGTGGTGATGGTGACGGCAGTGGTTGGTGGCAATGGTATGGTAGTGATGGTGACGACATTGGCTCCAACAATAGTGGCAGTAGTGGTAGTGGTAGTGGTGGCGATGGTGGTGGCATGGTAGTGGTTGTGGTGATATGGTGGTGATGTGGCGATGAGTGGAGGTGGTGGTGGTGGTGGCGGTGGAATCCTGGTGGTGGTGACAACGACATTGGTGGTATGACGTCAACGACGACAATGGTAGTGGTGGTCATGTCGAGATAATGGTGGTGGTGGAGAGTAATTGAGATACACAAGTGTTTCTCATTTTGTGCCAGGGAACAAAAAAGCAGATTTTTTTTTTTGTATTATAAAAAACAGAAATTTTTTTATTCTTTTTTCTATTCCCCGGCACAAAAATTAAATGAGTTCATCCCGGGAACAAAAAAAATAAACCGGTTTTACCAAACAAATTTCCTATCCATTTTTGTTACCGGGAACATAAATTAAAAAAGAATTGATTCCACATAAATTAAAAAAGAATTGATTCCGGGAAGGTTGTCATGCACACCCAAATAACATGGATTATTACCAAATTCCAGCTTTTCTTTCAAATTCTAATATTATTTTTTCTTTTATTTAAATATTTATTTATTTAAGAGAAAAGATAACATAAATAAAAATAAGCTGAGCTTATGTTTTTATAAAACATCTAGCATTGAGAAACAGTATAAAAGAATATAATGGTTTTTGTTAACTGTTTATATTTATAAAAGTATTTGAAAAACATAACATTATTATTTGAATGATTTTATAAATGTTGATAGAATATATCATTTGAAATTACATGAAAAGAACAAAAGTACTCTTTAATTGAATGATTTTAGTAATTGTTGATCCGATTTATCACGTGAATTATCTTAAACTTGGGATTTTTATGCCAGCATACACAATTGTTTTTTTTTTTTTTTTTTTGTGTACGTGTGTTATTGATTATGTTTATGAACGATTATAGGAGAATTTTTATTGTCAAAACAATGCAACTAAAAATAATAGGTGTTTAATCTTAGGACACCATGACTTATTTTCAACACATCTCTTTAATTTTTTTAAAAATTCCTTTTATTCTTTAAATTTTCAAAAAAATAATTCAATTTTACTAGTGAATTATAAGTATTCTTCCATTTCCAATATTATTATTATTAGCTAATGTTAACAATTTAATTTTATTAATATATAAACAGAATAAATGTTTAAGTGAGGTGGCATAATAACTGTTTAGGGAAAAAAAAGTGAAAGTTGCCTACAATTTTTGTTAGTTTAATAATTAAATATCAACGTAAATTAATATTTTTAGGAGAATATGTTTAAACGATGTTCAATTATTTTTTTAGTATTGTTAATTTAAATAAATATCATAAATAATGTTATAAGTATTCTTTCATTTCCAATATTATTATTATTAGCATAATATATTTGTTAGTTCAATTTTTTTATTTTTTTTGTGTACGTGTGTTATTGATTATCTTTATGAACGATTATAGGAGAATTTTTGTTGTCAAAACAATACAGGCAAAAAAATTTAATTATTGCATTTTAATTAAATAATTACGCATTTATTGCAATTTTAGAAATAATTACGGATCTATTGCACAATGTGACGCTTTTTTTGGGCGTCACATGTGACGCCTTTAGGCGTCTCTCACTTAAGGTTGACACGTGTCTTTTTTTTCTAAAAAATAATAATTTAATCATAAAATTTCTGAAGGTCATAACTTTTGACTCCGGCATCCAATTTAGGTAATTCTTTTTTTGATTCCACATAACTTTTCGAGATCTACGCAATGACATCTCATTTGATATATTTTATTTCTCATAAACACAATTTTAATTTGCAAGAATGGTATTATAAGAGCGGTTAAACCAAGAAGCCTCTGAGTTCTGGGTTTGTGATTTAATATAAATAAATAAATAAAATTTTGATTTGTGATTTAATTTTTTTTATAATACTTTTTTTATTATAACAAAAATTTGGATTGTGATTTAAATTAAAATTAAAAATAAAAATTATTACTAATAAGGAAAACAATATAAAGATTTGATTTGTGATTTAAACTAAAAAATCAATTTGAAAAATCTGTAGAAATAAAGAAAATAATTAAATAAATATTCTAAATATCTAAGGAAAAAGGATATTATTTTTGAAATTAATGATTAATGCTATAAGCTTCTGGGTTATTATTCGTGGTCTGAAATTAATGATGGCTTATGAATGTTTTTCAAAAATAAAATTACCTAAATTAGGCGTGATTGCCTCTTGATTGAAACCTAATTTAGACGTGATTGGTGACGTGTCAGGTGTTGACACGTGTCACATTTTTAAACTCAGAAGCCTCTGAGTTCTGCGTTTGTGATTTAATATAAAAAATAAATCAAGATTTGATGTGTGATTTAATTTAAAAAATAATTTTTTTATTTTTATTATAAAAAAATTTGGTTTGTGATTTAAATTAAAAGTAACAATTATTATTAATATGGAAAACAAAATAAAGATTTGATTTGTGATTGAAACTCAATAATCAATTTGAAAAATCTGTATTAATAAAGGAAATAATTAAATAAATATTCTAAATCTCTAAGGAAGAAGGATTACCTAATTTAAATTTAAATTACGTTTGTGAGAAATAAAATATATCAAATGAGATGTCATTGCGTAGATCTCGAAAAGTTATGTGGAATCAAAAAAAGAATTACCTGAATTGGATACTCGAGTCAAAAGGTATGGCCTTCAAAAGTTTTATGATTAAATTATTATTCTTTTTAGAAAAAATGACACGTGTCAACCTTAGGTGAGAGACGCCTAAATGAGGCGTCACATTGTGCAATAGATCCGTAATTATTTCCAAAACTGCCATAAATACGTAATTATTTAATTAAAATGTAATAATTAAATTTTTTTTGCCAAACAATGCAAATGCTAAAATTTTTTATTTTTCCTATATTTTGAATAAGAATTATCTAAGATATAAATTATATCTGTATAGATAAAAATTAAAGAAAAGGCAGAATAAACATTTAAAGTGAAGTGGGCTGGCATAAAAGGCAACTTCTATATATATTGACCCGTAACAGGAAAACAGAAAAACCTCATAGCTTTCAAGAAACCAAAACCCAATTCACAAAAACATGAAAGAAATGTCAGCAACGGCATACGACACTGATGATGTCTCTGTTTCTTTAACCAAGAAGAGGAAGATTTATGAAGAAACTCATGTTGCTGCAAGAAAGAAGGTGTGTGTAGAGAGAAGTTGGGGTTACTCTTTGGATTTGATGCTTTATGATGACCCTTGGAAGATCAAGAAAGTCCTTAATGGCAGTGATCTTGGCAACATGAGGAGGCTCTTGCTCCCTAAAGATTTTGCTGAGAATTTGGTGGTGCCGGTGTTGGATGGAGACGTTGAAAGAGGTGTTCAAGTTGACATTTGGGATGTAGACACTGCCTCCATTCATTCTTTAATTTTCAAGAAATGGGTTTCTTCAAGAAGCTATGTTTTCATTGGAAATTGGGTTAAAGATTTTGTATCAAGGAGAGGCTTAAAGAAAGGGGATGAGATTGGCCTTCATTGGGATCCATACAAAAATCGCTTTAATTTTTCTGTTCTTGATGCCTTTTAGGATTGATAACAGTATTAGGATTCGTGTGTAGAAACAGATGTATTGATATTTTCTCTTATTCTGAAGCAGAAAATAGCAAGCAGAATTTATGGTTTAAAAATCGCTTGATTTCGCTTGTTCAATTTGAATTTTTTGTATTGATAGCACCAATAGCAAGCAGAGTTTATGGTTTAAATTTCTCTAACTACTCATTGTCATTTTTGTATGTTGTGTGGGCATTCTAAGTGTCTGGTTTTACAAGAAAAAATTGTAAGTAGGTGAGGTACTTATTTATTTGAGTTTTTTTTTCATCCTTATGCGGTTATGCCTATTTCATCATCCACAAGGAGCTTGCGATCAATATGATAGTTGTATAAAATTAAGACACATAGATAGTGACACATGCAACCCCTCACGTGTAGGACACTTGATCTATCCCCTTTGGCACTTGAATCATTTTATATATCTAATGGCTAACATTTCATCATGACTCACCCTCTCCTCTCCTATCCTATTTAAAAATCCTAACCTTGGTTTTCCTCAATGGCCATTTTGTTGTTCTGGGTTTTAGGGTTTTGTTAAATGGGAAAAGGGGAGAAAAATTGGGGATTTAGGGTTTTAGGGGAAGTTGAAATTCTAGTTCAATTTTCATGTCCAAGTTCATTTCCCCTGAAGAAATCGGATTTGGAGTGGAAACAGAGTATATACTTGTGGTTGTGGAGTCTTTCAGAATTTTTTTGCACTTCTTGCATTTTTTCTTTTCTTTATTTCTTTTTTTATAAAAATTACACTACCAATCAAAAGCTAAAAATGGAAATTATCAATCAATTGAAACTAATTCTTTTAAGGTGATATAATTGAAAGGAATAATCTAAAAAATTTATTTAAACTTTAAAAGAATATAAACACTTAAATATGTAAATTGGCTTTTTGACTAGAGAGAATTTTTGTTTTGATAATCTTAATATTGTACTTTTCAAAATCTTATAGTAGCCATTAACTCGATGAGCTCAAGATTTTCAATTTTTGGTGGTGAGTAGTGACCATCTTCGTAACTGTTTTTCACTTTAATCTATTGTGATTCATTTTTTTAGCATACCTTAACCTCTAAAATAGGGGCTCCATTTTTAACCTAAGATCTAAGGAAAAAATGCTTTTATTTTTTTTATCATTTAGTTTGAATTTTAAACTTTAGAATTAACATTATATGATTTTTTTACTCTAGTAAATTTATTATTAGTGAAAAAAATCTAAGTAGGCTGAGTCTTTGAATTTTTTATTTGCTTTTATTTTTTACAAGGACCATTATCTTTTATTATTTGGTTAAAATTACTTATGATTAGGCAGGAAATGTTCTCTTTACTTTTCGATTTAATGGATAAGGATCATATTATCTAAGATTTAAGGTTTAAAGTAAGCCTATATTGTAATTGGGGCAGGATATACTTCTCACCAAAAAAGTTTATCACTTTTACAACCAACCTAATCACCATTGATTTTCACCAATCTAACGGTTATAATTTATTGGAAATTATTGGGTCGCACTTATTAATTCTCAATAAATCCAATAAATTATAACCGTTAGATTGACAAAAATTAACGGTGATTAAGTTGGTTGTAAAAGTGATAAACTTCTATAGTGATAAGTATATCCTTTCCCATTGTAATTTAGTACCATTCGTAAGACATTTTCAATCCTTAAAACAAATATAATAGAAGTGTAAAAAACAAACTAATTTAGCTTAGAGAATATTATACAAGTGTATAACTACAAAATTATTGATGAAAGGAGTCCTGTGTTAATGGTTAACTAGATTTTACTTTCTCACTCTCCCTACTTTTGTCAGGCAAATCAATTTTTGCTTTTAGTGTTTATGTAATGAGTTTCACATTTGTCATGTTACATGACTTGAAAAAAAAGTTCTTACACACATTCAAGAGGTAGGATCTATATGATTTTTTTTTCTTTCATCATTTTATTTGTTCTGTCCTCTTGACGTGTGTGCGTAGAAACAAATGTAAAACCATTAATTTGCTGAAAATATATGCATCAACGTTGCTTTTGGTGTTTGTATAATTTCTATTCTGAAAAACGAAATAGTTGTTCAAATCTATATTTTGCTATTGTTTTTTTAATTTTCACATTACCAGTGGTTCAGTGTATATATATTGCATTTCAGAAAAGAATAAATGTACCCTTCTAGTGATGTATGGTAAATAGGACAAAACATAACATATCCGATATGGCACAATGTTATTAAAACCGGCTCGGTCATTGACCCGGTCGATGTACTGGGTCCGTGGGTCACTGGTTCAACCGCATGACCCGGTAATTATATGTAATTTTATAATTTATATTAAAAAATTATAAATATACTCAAATATTCTAAAAAAAATAATAAAAATTTCAAATATTTTAATATAAAAAATAATAAATCACATACTATTATCCAATAAAGGATCAAATAAAAATATAATGATCGTGATACGGGGCTTTAAATTCAGAAAATGACATCTCTGACTATAAATCAAATCAAATCAAAATTTTCTGCATAATGCACAATTGAGATAATATTAGTGTTGTAGGTACATAACTTATGTAAGTCAATAAGCAAAAAAATATTCAAATATGTCCATTATGATTTTTTTTTTTTTGAAAAAAAATTTGGAATTTTTTTTTTTAGGACCGGGCTGGGTCACCGGTTAATCGACCGGGTCACCAGTTTTCATGAAAACCGGCTGTAACACCCCGTAGTACTCCGGTTGTTAACATACATGATATTTAACATTCACAGCGGAAGGCTTTATTTTAAAAGAATACTAACACGTTTTACAAAAATACGAATAAACTTTTTCCAAAACATTTTATAAAAACATTTCTAAAAACGTTCACGTGAGATACTGTGAAAGCGTCAATCTAAACATACATATACTAAATTACTCCTATGAGCCAGTATTAGTTGCCATTGACCATCAAGATATGACCATCAAGGTTAAAGAAACACAGACATCTTCATTGGTTGTGTTGCAATGGCACTTACCAAGTGACAAATGGGTACACACCATTGTATTTACAAGGACACCTAGCAAGTGATAAATGAGTACAGAGATCAACGTTGTTGTCGTATTCCACTGTTGACAGTAACACAGTTGGGGTTTGGTTTCTTGAAAGCTTTAAGGTTTTTCTGTTACTTGTGTTCTGAGTGAAGTACATGACGAAGGTCCAATATGGGAATATATCCTCGCATGTGTAAGAGTGATCATGTTATTTGATCACAGTCACTCATTGATGATGAGGTAAGAGAGAGAAAATGTATAATTTTTAAATGAGTGGTTGTGATCAAATAACATGACCACATGACCATTTTTCCACATAAGAGGATATATATATATATATATATATATATATATATATATATATATATATATATATATATATATATATATATATATAAGTTGGACCAGCTGGTTATGTAACGTTCTTATTCTGTTTTATAAATTTTTTTTCTTTTTTATTTTATCTATTTAAGTATAATTTATATCTTAAATAATAAAATATAGGAAAATACAAAATTAAATTATACGAGTTGACCACTTGTATATTGTGAAAGTATCAAAACATAAAAATTATTGATTGATTACAAAAATGTCTATTCACATTGATTTTTAATTATTAAATTAAGAAAAACAGTAGACAACTTTCAATTTTTTTCTTCTAAACACTAGTAATATTATCATTTTGTAGATTAATTGTTACAAAATATTAATAAATGTAAATTTTTAGCATTTGTTAATAATAATAATAATTCACAAGTAAAATTGAAAATTTAAAGAAACAAAAAGAAATTAAAGGGGTGTGTTGAAGTAAGGGCTTTTGCTATTTCTTTTTACTAAAAAAACAATGGATTCGGTCTTGTTATTTTCAAAATATATTTAAAATATTCATAACTTTTCTATGGTTAAATCAACGCAAATTTTTTTCTAATTTGTTCCTTCCTTTATAATCCATTAATTTATCGCAAGGTACAACAAATAATAAAAATGATTATTTGAAAAAAAAATATGAAATATATACAACTTGCACAAATAAGGAGTATAACAGAGGGAACTGTAACACCCCGTATGCACCCGGTGTATTAAACATATAAATGGTAATAGCGCAACTCAGTAAATGCGGAAGCTAACTTTTTCAAATTATGAAACAATTTTTTTTTTTTTTTGTATACAAAGGAAAGAAAAGAAAACTACACAGATTGTTTCTGGGCACCAAGGTGCCCCTCCTATCATCTAAGACTAGCTTTTCATATCCAGTAGGAACTCTATCGTGCCACTGGGTATCCCAAACAGCTTGGCTAACACTTGAAGCCATCCAATCTGCCACTTGATTACCTTCTCTATATACATGACAAATTTCAACCCTCCAATCTTTATCCAGCAGTGATCTGACCAATTATAAAACTATTCATTATGAACCAAGTGGATTTAAATATTCCATTTCAAAATATCGTCTGTATGTAAATTGCAATAAACAACTACACTGAATAACCTCATAATATAAATAGTGTATCAAGTGGAACTACAACATGTTGACCAGACAGTATCCTGATACAAGGATACAACGCAAGCCAGAAATAAACATAGCTTATACCAATGTGGCATGGACAACCCCCATGCTCACCAAATAAAACACATATCTAGATCAAGTCTCAAGTCATATAGCCATATCGCGATAACAAAGCATAATCATGTCCAGCTATGACAGTAAAGCAGCATGCATAATATCAGCTCAACTCTGGCCTCCTGCCGCTAGAGGTCTCAACCTTAGAGGTACCTGTACCTGAAAATGTGCCCCACACAGGGTGAGATTTCTAAAAAGAAATCTCAGTAAGACAAAGGTCCTCAAGGACTCTTCCGCCCCAAGCTCACTTGCAAGTATATAATAAGTTTAAAACGCAAAATACGATGCATGTTCAAGTTCATATCTCATGTGATGTATGTAAGTGGGGTTCAATTGGCCAGAAAACAAGATAGGAATTACACACGTCTGCGACCTACCTAACATAAGGGTCGTAGCCTTATGCCTTACACACCAGGGTTGCAGCCTGATCGTATAAGTAGTCAACATCACATCTATACATTACATTAAACATAAGGGTCGTAGCCTTATACCTTACACACCAGGGTCGCAGCCTGATCGTGTAAGTAATCAACAGGCATATCCACATATTTCTGACATATATCAAGGCATATATCATTTTCATAAAAGCATATCATGAACATAAACCATCTTCCAATGGAGGTCGGTGGAACAAGCAACAAATCAATCCGAGGAACAGAAGCTTACCTGTCAAGCTAACTCCTCCCTCACAACTCGGTGTCCAAAGGGTCACACGCAATAACAAAGTCCAGCAAAGTCAATGATTTGTTTTCATAACATTCACATCATCAATATCCATAGTCTAGCATTTCATTGCATTAGGACAATATTTCCTTTATCGTTTAATGGCCGTAAGCTTCTCTCAAAGCCATAAGCCTTCAATATCTTAGGTTCTGACTTAGTTAGATCATTACAGAGGTTCATACTAGCCAATATAGGGTTCAAAAACCTAAACCACGCTTTTGTTTGGACAGAATAACTCAAACTATGAATTTTCCAGAATATCCGGATATTCCTCGGGGGCATATCCGGATATCCATATCCGGATAGCACTGGGCTAATATCCAGATAGCACTGGGCACATATCCAGATATCTATATTCGCGACAGAATGCAGTTTTGCATTTTCGCGAAGATATCCTTTCAAGGTTCCATTTTTAGTGTTTCCAGACATTCAAACATGCATATTTAGATACATTTAAGCTAGGGTACTTCATGTTGGTTAAATAACCATCTCATTTAACATTCCAAGACTTGATCTTTTTCATGAAAACTCAAGAACAAAGGTTGAAGCATATACCCAAAGGCTCAAAACAGAGAAGAGGGATGATCTTGGAGCTCTCTACTCAGCTCAATGATTCTGCCACTACAAGGTCACAAAAATGGTTCACAAGTTTGATCCTTTTTCTCAAAATAGCTTCTTGAAGCTTCAAATGCATAGGAAATGGCTTCCACTCCACAACCAATGAATTCAGCCCCTAACCCTCACTACACTGTGGCCACAACTCAGAAATGAGGTGCCTTTCTACCTCCCAAAGCTTGCTCACACTCAACACTAGTGTTTTGGTGAAAAAAAAAGGAGAAAGGTGATCACTTGGGGTTCTCTTGAAGAGGGAAGGGGTGTCAAGGGGGAGAACACAGAAGGCAGCAGCTGCATTCATGTAGAAGCATGCAAAAATTCTGACATAGGTTATTGTGCCTTCCTATTTATAGGCGCACTAACTTAATCTGTCAATATTAGTTCTAATAGCAACGCTAATTATTTTAATCTCAAACTTCCTCTTCTGAACCTAGCCATTTTTCTAGAAATTATCATATTTTTATTATAATTTTCGTACCACTTTGCCAGTACACATTTTATACGTACTCGGATTAGTTCTGGCATCAACACTCATTATTCTTACTCTAAACTTGATATCCTTTACCTAGATATTTTTCTAGGAATATTCATATTTTTATTATAATTTTTCGGGATAGTTCATCGGTACGCATCTATACCGCGAAGCAGAATCGGTATCTGCACTTTTCGTCAGAAAAGCGACTTTAAGCATTATTCGACTTTCTAAACATTTATCTTATCATAATTATGCATAATCTTTATCAAATACATGCTTCGGTATCGATAACCTTATTTAATTAATTATTTAGCGATGCAGGTTCTTATACTCACCCCACCTTTTAAGAATTTTGTTTTCAAAATTAGAGACATACTTGTCCCTAAACTCGAGATATTGCCGGAGAAGCTCGTCCTTCCGCTTCCAAGTACACTCCTCTGGAGTTCTTCGTTCCCATTGCACTTTGACTATGGCTATGACCTTTCTCCTCAGCTTTTTCTCTCCACGATCAAGTATCTTGAGTGGTCAGCACTCTATCTACCGCTGTGGTGGAAACTCAGGAAACACCTCGAGGAATTTTCTCACCACAGGAATGCCGGTAATATCCTCCTGTGTCCCACTTACCAAATCTCCTAACATAAAATAACCAAATGCCCCTGCTCTCAAGGCTCTCCTAGCCTACAACACTGAAATATAAGGAGAAGAACTGGTAGGGGAATCACAAGGAGACATCACCACTCGCTTAGCACAACAATCAATCATCACACAATTCTTGGACAACCAGTCCATGCCAAGGATTATCTCCAAATTAGCCATCGGCAATCTAATCAGATCTACCGAGTACTCACAGCCATCCCGCTGAAACACGACATCGCGATGTACAGAGGAAGTATCACACTTTTCTCCGGTGGCGGCAGTAACCCGCAACGGTGGAGAAAGCACAAAAATAGGAAACTCAAGCAATCAGGGTCGTGATGAAAGAATGCGTAGCCCCAGAGTCAAATAATACATCTACAGCACGACTACCAATAGAAACGGTACCTCTCACAAGGTTCGAAGCTCGGTCCAACTGCTGGCGATCCAAGGTATACACTCGGCCCATGGCTGGTGGCACAACAGGTGCCGCTGTAGGTGGAGAAGGAATCATCTGAAGAGGAACCGCCTGAACTGCTGTAGCTCTAGCAGCTAACGAAGGACAATCTCTGGCATAGTGGCCCTCCTTGCCACAATGGAAACAAATGATCTGACCGGTGGCACACGACCCAACATGTGATCTCCCACGTCCAGTACACCTGGGAGTAGTGGAAGGTCTAGCTGCACTCCCCTGCATCAAAGTCCTCTTGAACTGGTTCGACGCCTGCCTAGCAGATAACTGCTTCCCTTTACCCTTTCCTCCAAACTTCTTATCTCTCCAGGAAGTGGATCTACTAACTCCCTTCACCTCAGATAATTTGGCCTTTTTAGCCTTGCTGACCACACATACATCCTCTATATCACGGCACTGCTAAATCATTGTGCCAAAGTCTCTTGATGTCGCTCCAGCTATCCTGTCTGCTATCTGCTCATTAAGTCCCCTACGGAACTTAGAAGCCAAGAATGTCGGTGTAGGCATAGCAATCCTAAATTGTGCAAATTTTTCCAGTTCATTGAACTTAGCTAAGTACTCATTAAAAGACATCAAGCCCTACATCAACCGCTCGAACTCCCCTTGCTTCTTCTCTTGAGCATCATACGAAAGTACCTCCCTAGAAATAGCTCCTCAAAGAATGGCCACGTCCTAACATGACCCTGCATCTCATAGACCTGAGAGGTGTTCGTCCACCACTCATGAGCGTCTCCCTCCAGCATATAAGTAATGAACATTAACTTCTGGGGATCCGTACACTGCATCACCCTGAATATCTTGTCCAGGGCCTGGAGCCATCTAGCAGCAGCAATAGGATCATAGGATCCATCAAACGAAGGTGGCTTATGCTTACGGAAAGCATTCAGCCGACGGTCTCTAGTTTCTTGATCTTCCTTTAGCTCATAGAAGGGTTGCATCATCCTTGTGAGGTGACTAACACCCTCCATGAGGCTCTGACTATCGTCCTCAGGAATGTGCACCTCGCCTCCTCCATGCCCATCCTGGTGACTAGGTGGAGGCGATGGTGGTGGTGGTGGTGGTGGAGGTGGTGGCAGAGGATGCTGACCACCAACTTGACCAGTCCTCATCTCCTCCAACATGACCCTCATCATGGTCATGTTCGCCAGCCTATTCGCCTCAAGTACGTCCTCTATAGCTTTCCTGTTTGCCTCTCTCACGGCGTCCAGCATAACCTGATTGGCCACTCTAATGGCCTCCTGGTCGGCTTGTCTAGCCACCTGCATCTCAGCTAATGCAGTCAGGTTAGGATCAGGCTGACCCTCATTCGTCTCTCGAGTCCTCCGGGGAAGTTCCATGACTCTGCACATGTTACACAAGGAATGAGTTGATCAGGCCCACACAATGTGGCCGCGCATGCATCAATATAGTAAAACCCAAAAGAAACTCAGCAGATAGTTCACACAACAAGGCATCTTAAGTTATTGCAATACATACAGGCTTTTTCCCTGGAAGTTCTCTGATACCATAAAATGTAACACCCTGTGTGCATCTGGTGTACTAACATACCAATGGTATGGTGCAACTAAGTAAATGCGGAAGCTAACTCTTTCTTTCCAATAAAGTCCAACAAAGTCTCAAGTCAAATAATAATTTACTGAAAATAAACACGATCAATATCTAGACATATCATCATTCATCATGCATAATCAACTCAACTCCGGCCTCCTGCCGTTAGAGGTATCAACCTCCGAGATACCTGTACCTGAAAATATGCCCCAACACGGGGTGAGATCTCTAAAAAAATATCTCAATAAGACAAGGGGTCCTCAAGGATATCTCCACCCCAAGCTCACTTACATGTGCAATATAAGTTCCAAAACAGTATAAGAATATAATTTCCAAAATCTGTGCACTGCAGCATATATCCATGTCATGTGTGTATGCATTCTACTGGCCAGAGAATAAAAGTAGGGATTACATATGTCTACAACCTACAGTACAAGGAACACCGCTTGTACCTCACCCACGGAGTTTCCATCTTGTATGTCTCCATATACTCGGGATTACCGTTTAGGTGGTACACCACATACATATCATATGGCACTTGCACTCAATAAAACAGCTCAATAGCATTCCAATAATCATCACATAATTTCATAAAAACATATCATGCATATAAACCATCCCTCCATGAGGTATGGTGGAACCAACAATGGGCTAAACCGAGGACACAAAAGCTTACCTTGCAAGCTATCAATCCAAACAAAGAGTCCACACCAGCCCACGTCAACAAACAGTACACTCACAGTCTGTTTATACCAGAAACATCATCAATATTCATCATCGAGAATTTCATTACATTACGACAACATTTTCTTTTTTGTTTTGTGCTCTTAGGCTTCTCCCAAAGCCATATTCCTTTAATCTAAATGATTCTGGCTTAGTTAACTTATTACAGAAGTTCACATTAACCAATCATGGGTCCAGAAACCCAATCTACACTTCTGTTTGGACAGAACAGTGCATAACTCGAAATTCCCAGAATATCCAGATATTTCTCTAGGGCATATCCGGATATCCATATCCGGATATCATATCCGGATATTTTGCGACAGAATGCATTTTCTGCATTTCGCGAAGATATCTCTTCAAGGTTCCATTTTTAACACTCCTCAACGTCCAAGCATGCATTTTTAGACACATTTAGGTCAGTGTTGTTCCAGTTGGTTACTTAATCATATTGTTTTACATGCCAAGACTTGATCTTTAACATAGAAACTCATGAACAAAGTTAAGGAATGTACCCCAAAGGCTCAAAACAGAGGAAAAAGGTGATCTTGGAGCTCTCAACTCAGCTCCAATGATCTGCCACTGAAAAGCTGACGTTATTCGGCAAGTGTACCGATCGCGCAAGTAATATAGTAATACGAAAAGGTCGAACCCACAAGGAGTGTATCTAATATCAGAAAAAAAATCTATCCTTTTAAAATGAAAAGATTCAAGACGTTTTGACACGAATGTCAGGATTTGTGTAGAAATTGAATTGCAATTTAAAAAGTATTTTTGATTTTCTATTAATTGGAATTAACACAGGAAAAAGGTTTAGAGAGTATGAGAGAAAACGTTGTAGTTAGAGAACACTCACCGATGATCCCCGCCTTTTACTCCGGATTGATTTCAAATACCAATATATATAAATATAATCAGACAATTTATCAGATAAAATATCAATAGTCAACCCTCAATTCCTTGATGAATTAACCCTTTAATCTCATTTGGAGCCCTAATTCCTTGAGGTGCTCTATATAAAATTAAGCATAGAGATCGATAAATTAAACGTCTGCAATACAAAATACGTCTATCCCTAGAACGCATTCATACCATCGTTCTACCCCCTTTCTAGATTGAAAGCCGCAGATTCCTCTTGTTGGCCCTAATCCCCAAATTACCATTAACTACTAGATTGATCAATTCTAATAAAAATGATATCAATACGATCAGAGTAGAAACGAAATATAAAAGATATATATAAAAGTATAAAAACTCAATCCATCGTATCAGGGGTTCACAAGGGCTTGTGACCCTAACCACAACAAAGGAGTTTAGCTAGCCATAGACATGGTAGCTATACAAGAATCCAACATAAAACAGAAATTAGATCCAAAAAAGATGAAGAAGAATGAATTCTCTCTGAAAAACTCTCCAAAACCTAGCCTCCACCCGTGTGTATCTGTCAAAACACCAAAGGAGCATAACTTTTATCTCATTTCTTCCACTTTTCCAAAAATACCCTCATAAATTCGCAACTTTCGTACTTCCCGCGCTCCATCGCGCGGGATCCTGCGCTGTATCGCGTGGGCACTCTGGTCAATGTATGATAGCCTGATCTGAAAATTCTGGGTTGGCCACGCGGTACCACGCGATGGTCCACGCGATATAGCGTGGCTTCTCTGGAAAATGGCCCATGACACGATCAGTTTTCCTCTTTTTTGGATTTTTTTTGTATTTTCTTGCTAAAACCTATATAAAAATAAATAAAAAGTGAGAAATAAAACTGAGATAATAAAAATCAAAATATAAAATAACTATGTGTAAAAACAACTACAAATAGACTTAAAATCTAATATTTTTGTCTTGGAAAACCATATATGCCAGAGGCACATCAAATTATTCCCAGATTTAAACGTTGCTGTCCCCAGCAATAGACAAGATCAGACCATAGGAAGACCAACAAAAGCAACAATCCAGCAATAATATCACACAAGCAATCATAGACCACTATACTAAGCATGCCTGAATCAATGTACTGAACTCTCAACAATACCCTCATTCTCATGAAAATTGTCAGAGATCTAACTTGAATACCCCTCACAGATATAAGATAACACTCACCATTCAAGTGTCTAGGGGAATAACAAGCACTCAATTCCACCACAGCAATAGCACAACCAAAACTTGATCATATTCTCAAAATTCCCAAAGATAAGGAACTATAACACATGCATAATTTGATCAGAAGGACTTGCAAAGGATATAACTTGGCCAGGCTCAGGGTTAGGAATTTATGGACAGTAGCTAACATATAAGTTGAGATTGAAACACACAGATATACATACTTTTGAAGCACACTCATATCTCAACAAAATTTAGCTCCACTAGCTCTCACAGAATTTCGGGAACCAATTCCTTTATTTACCACCTTTCATTGCTATGAACAATTTTTCTTCACTTTAATTTTTTTTTTTTTTTTTTTTTATAAACTTAGCTTAGTGGAGCTCCCCTTACATTTTTCTTTATTATTTTTAACATTTCAATCTCAACCAAGGTAAGACAATTGGATATGGCTAAGCAATCAGCAGGTAAATCATGAACAAACAGGCTCAGGCTCAAAGGGGCTAGCAATGGATAATCAAATACAGGTGGGCAATATGGCTATGGCTACAAGAACAAACTGCCTTAATCAATTCAAACATGCATGCATCACAGAGAAACAGAGCAAGCTCCAGAGTACTATCACAGCGAGGTCTCTCAAGAAGAAATATAAGTGTTTAAGCACAACACCTCACCAGCTATGGTATCAAGCTAGACTCTCAAAAGAAAATCAGGCATCATTAATCATTCAAACACAAATGCAGGCAAACGAGCAATCATGAATCTACTCAAGCCTATGCAATATCATGCCAGAAATTCATAAAAATCATGCTTCCAAATAATAAATCAGTCAAGTTAACTAGGGAAAACATGTCTAAACCTGGGACTTGTCAGAATATTTCCAAGATTTTTCAACTCAAAACAGCAAAATCAACAACTAAAATAAAAAGCAAAAATGGGTTAAAATATCTCCCTGATATATAGTGCAGTTCTACTTGTACAGCTATGCATGTCAATGCTCTCCATTCCCAGATTTAGAAAATTGTTGTCCCCAGCAATAACTAAACCTTAGATTTATAACAACTGCACAAGGAACACACAGCAAATTATAGAAAGATGATCACTAGCACCAAAATAGTGTACGGGGAAATACATCCCAAAAGATATTCAAAGGGACCCTAACATCAACCTAATGGTCACCTCTGAAAATAGCAAAAGACAAAAAAAATAAAAAATTAAACTACAAAGACTAAAAACAGCAAATGATCTCCAGCAGCAAGGAGATATCAATCATGCAGGTCCTCTGCAACATCATCAACCACATCATCGTCATCTTCCCTATCAGAAATGACTAGCCTCCTAGAAGCACGGGAAAAAGTAGCAACAGGATCAGTGGACTGGGGATACATAAAAGGCTGAGACGACATGGGAACATCGGCAGCAGGAGGAGCAGGGTATCTGGGATATGGCTGATCATAATTAAAGGGAGCTGGAATATCCTGATAGACTGGCATAAAATCAGCGTACTGCACCTCTGGGAAAGCATGCTGCAAAAACTGTGAATGAAAGTCCACTCCCTGAATGATCCTCTCATTTTGAAGGGAGAGACGAGACATGTCATGCCTAAGACCAGTCAAGTGATGCTGCATAGCATAGAAATCAAATCCAGGTGGAATCCCCTGTGGAGCGGCAGGCTCGGGCTCAGCATCAAAAGCAACTTGCTCATGCGCAGGAGCTGGGGTTGGCAGAGGCACTCGCTGAACTCGTGGAGATGGTGGATTACTAACGTTCTTAGCAGCCCTTTTCCTATACTCAAACTCAGCTTTTTGAACACCATCTAAGTATAACTCATAAGTCATTTCTTTTTCAGGATTAACATCCCTCACCTCCTCATCAGAAATATACACACCAGCCCGAATACACAATATATTAATCAAAGAGGCAAATGCTAACTTTGCGTCTTGTTTTTGACTTTTCTTAATCATGTAACATATCCGATCAGACAAGACTTCAGCTATATTCAGCCTTTCCTCTCCAGTGAGGATATACAACAGGGCACACCGCTCAATGTTCACTTCAGTCAAGTTAGAAGATGGCAAAATGGTAGCATTAACAAAATTGTGCCAGAAACGACATTCACCATTCAAATCTTTCATGAACATCTTATCTGGCATCACATTTGGTTGTCGACGGAACCATGCAGAATAAGGATCAGTAATACCTGTTCTTATGATTTCAAGCAAATCAGGAACTTCAGCTCGATAAGTCCTATCTCGGGATGGCTGCAATCTGTTGTACAAAGAGGTGTACTCACAAGTAGAAGCCATGTTGAACTGAGTCAAAAAAGTATATTCAATAGTATATTTATCAAATGGCACTTCTACACCTCTCACCGTGGACACCCTGTTGAGAAACAAATCTTCCAATTCTGCATTTGAACATAATTCATTCACTATCTCACTAGATGCATCCTCAGCATAGGAAACCAGACATTCCCATTTTCTCCTCTCAATAGTCCTCCTGATTGGATTAGGCGCAGGGAAATTTTCCCAATCAATGTTCCTTTCTTTTACAAACTCTTTGCCATCATATATTTCATAATACCTCTTTTGAGCAGCCATGGTGACAAATTTGTCGGTATCCAATCGGTTAGGACCCTTCCTCTTCTTGGAGCCATCAGCCATTTTCTTGCCTTTCCTATCCTGAAAACCAAAGAATTTCCGACACAAGGGATATACAGACAAAACTGTCAGCTCTTTTAAAAAACAACCATACCAAAGTCAAATAATTCCCAAATTTAATTAAAGACATATCAACCACCCAAGCCAAACCAAATTTGTTTCCCACTTCCAATATCACTCTCTGTAAACAATACACACTTCCACAATTATTACTCACAACTTTTATCAAACACCTCACATACATAATCAAAACATGCACACTATTGATCAATGCACACACAATACTTGCACATTATCAACACACAAAACTCATTCACACATTTTATCAAACACCTCACATACATATTCAAAACATGCACACTATTGATCAATGCACACACAATACTTGCACACTATCAACGCACAAAACTCATTCACACATTTTATCAAACACCTCACATACATTCATACTCTCCACTACATAAATCGTCAATTTGGCATACATAGTCAGGCATACATAGACATCAACACCCACACACAAATTCAAATAATAAAAAAAAAACAAGGAAAGAAGAAGAAAAGAAAAAAAAAATAAAAAAAAAACCTTTGGTGGTGCCATTAGTGATGAAGTGAAATATGGTGATGGTTGATGTTCTATGGTGGGTGATGAACTAAAGATGAGAATGGGAAAGGGAGGAGGGAGATGGTTGTGGTGTGGAAGAGTGTTAAATAGAAGTATGAGAAGATGAAGAATATGGAAGATATGAGGGTTTGGGGGGGGGGGGGGGTGGGAAGGTTAGGAAACTGAATTAGGAATGGGGAAGTGGTGGGGAGGTGGGAAATAAAAGCACGGGCATTTTTTGTTTTTTTTTTTTTCCGTCCACGCTGCATCGCGCGGACTCCCGCGCTCCATCGCGCGTACGCGCGGCTTTTTTGACCCACAAGTTATATATTTTTTCCAGGTCTTGCGTGGTATCACACAGACCTGTGCGCTATATCGCGCACTCACTCGGCCTTCTGGCCTATGGTACGAATGTTTGTTTTTTTTTTTTTTTAGAAATGACTTTACATTGGAGGGTTGCCTCCCAGCTAGCGCTTGTTTAACGTCCCGAGCCTGACGGTTACCTCTTTAAGGCTGAAGGGATGTTAGGCGCAAAGCCACTGCGTGCTTTACCACAGGTCCTCCACGGAAGAACTTCAGCCTCGAGCCATTGACCTTGAAAGGTCTGTCTTCATCCATGGGAGATATTTTAACAGTGCCATAGGGAAACACCTCTTTAACCACAAAAGGACCTGTCCACCTGGATTTCAACTTTCCTGGAAACAGCTTCAGGCGAGAGTTATACAACAACACTTCCTGACCAGGCTCAAATTCCTTGTGTACAATTCTGCTATCATGGTATTTCTTTGTCTTTTCCTTGTATATCCTGGCACTTTCAAAAGCAGAATTCCTAAACTCATCAAGCTCTAATAATTGAAATTTTCTCCTCTCAAGAGCTACTGTAGAATCAAAGTTTAGGAATTTGATAGCCCAAAAGGCTCTATGTTCAAGCTCCACAGGTAAGTGACAAGCCTTCCCATACACCAGCTGATAAGGGGACATCCCTATAGGAGTTTTATATGCAGTTCGATAGGCCCATAGTGCATCATCTAATCTTTTTGACCAATCTTTCCGAGAAATGCTAACAGTCTTTTCAAGAATGCGCTTCAATTCCCTGTTGGAAACCTCGACTTGACCACTAGTCTGCGGATGGTAAGGTGTAGCAACCTTATGCCTGACACCATACTTGGCCAACAAATTCTCAAACTGCTTGTTGCAAAAATGGGAGCCTCCATCACTTATGATTGCTCTTGGCACACCAAACCTAGTAAAAATGTTCTTCCGCAGAAAATTCACAACCACTTTGGCATCATTAGTAGGAAGAGCCACTGCCTCAACCCATTTAGAAACATAATCAACAGCTACCAAAATGTACTGGTTGGAATAGGAAGATATAAATGGGCCCATAAAATCAACTCCCCACAAATCAAATAACTCCACCTCCATAATACTGTTTAGAGGCATCTCATCTCTACGGGATATGTTACCCGTTTTCTGGCATTTTTCACACTTTTCAACATATTCTCTTGCATCTTTGAAAAGTGTAGGCCAATAGTAACCACTTTGTAATACTTTTTGGGCAGTTCTATTACCACCAAAATGGCCACCATATTCAGAATTATGACAATGCCACAAAATTTCTGTAATTTCCATCTCAGATACACACCTTCTCAAGATACCATCAGAACATTGGAAATAAAGAAAGGGATCATCCCATACATACCTCCTCGCATCATACAGAAACTTTTTCACCTGTTGCTTTGTGAGACTAGGAGGTATTTTCTTGATCACTTTAAAATTGACAACATCAGCAAACCAAGGCTCTACATGCATAGCAAAAATCGGTTTTTCAAATAACTCTAAAGAAATAGCAAGAACCTGTTCATCGGGGAAAGAATCATTGATTTCTATAGCAGGATCATGTTGCAGGTTCTTCTCCTGAATTCTGGACAGATGGTCAGCAACTTTATTCTCCATTCCAGACTTATCTTTTATTTCCAAATCAAATTCTTGGAATAACAACATCCACCTTAACAATCGTGGCTTGGCATCCTGTTTGGACATCAAATATTTTATAGCCGCATGATCAGTGAAAATAATAGTCTTGGCACCAAGGAGATATGGTCTAAATTTATCCAGAGCATACACCACAACAAGCATCTCCTTTTCAGTTGTTGCATAATTCACTTGAGCTTCATTCAAAACTTTACTGGCATAGTAGATAACATGCAGCAATTTATTTTTCCTCTGCCCAAGAACTGCACCAATGGCAAAATCACTAGCGTCACACATTAACTCAAAAGGCATACTCCAATCAGGAGATATTAAAACAGGAGCAGTGGTGAGCTTTTCTTTTAGCAAATTAAATGCTTTGAGACAAGCATCATCAAAAACAAACTCATTCTCTTTCATCAGAAGCTGACTTAGTGGCTTAGCAATTTTAGAGAAGTCCTTAATGAATCTTCTATAAAAGCCAGCATGGCCAAGGAAACTTCTCACTCCATTAACGTTAACTGGAGGAGGGAGTTTTTCAATGAGCATCAATTTTGCTTTGTCCACTTCTATACCATCCCTTGAAATTTTATGTCCAAGCACAATGCCCTCTTGGACCATAAAGTGACATTTCTCCCAGTTGAGAACCAGATTTGTCTCTTGGCATCTTTGTAGCACCTTAGACAAATTGTCTAAACAAACATCAAAACGAGAGCCAAAGACAGAAAAGTCATCCATGAAAACTTCCAAATACTTTTCCACCATATCAGAAAAAATAGACAGCATGCACCTCTGAAAAGTAGCAGGTGCATTGCATAACCCAAACGGCATCCTCCTATAGGCAAAAACGCCAAAGGGACAAGTGAACGCTGTCTTTTCCTGATCTTCAGGGGCTACTGCAATCTGATTATAGCCACTGTACCCATCTAAGAAACAATAATAAGAGTGACCTGCTAACCTTTCCAGCATTTGATCCACAAAAGGAAGAGGAAAGTGGTCCTTCCTTGTTGCAGCATTAAGCCTTCTATAATCAACGCACATCCTCCAGCCAGTAATTGTCCTGGTGGGGATCAGCTCATTCTTATCATTTTTCACCACAGTGATACCTCATTTCTTAGGTACAGTTTGTACAGGGCTTACCCATGCAGTATCGGATATAGAATAAATCATGCCTGCATCAAGGAGTTTAACAACTTCTTTTCTCACCACCTCCTTCATCATGGGATTTAATCTCCTTTGAGGCTTCCTTACCGGTTTGATATCATTCTCCATCAGAATCTTATGTGAGCAGAAGGAAGGACTTATACCCTTTGGATCAGTAATGGACCATCCCAAGGCAGTTTTATGCTCTAGAAGAACTTGTTTCAACTTTTTCTCATCATCAGAAGATAATCCCTTATTAACAATTACAAGATATGTCTCATTATCTCCCAGAAACATGTACTTCAGATTAATAGGCAACTCTTTTAGATCAACTTTAGGAGCACCTATTTCTTTATCAGACTCCTTATGTTCAAGAAACTCATTAGCAACATAAATATCCTCCTCAAAAGGGATATGATCTCGCTCATGCAAATCATCATTCAATTCTTGCAAAGGAGTTTTCTCTTCATGTACCACCTCCTCTAAGACATCAATTTTGAAACAATCAACATCTTCAT
>NW_026897733.1:0-37037 GCF_033153095.1 Gastrolobium bilobum | reverse complement strand
CAACGATAATCATAGCAATTACAACAACTACATAAGTCGCGCATAACATATCGTCACCAAGACAAGTGCAAAATATACGTACATAACAGTCCATCGTCCATAGACAACTGAAGCAAAGTCAACCTAAACATACAGACACAACAAAATAACACATCAATGCTGTCGAGCATGATACCCTGCACATTTAATCATGGTCAAATGGTGACAGCATGCAAGTAAACCTGGCCTGTCGAACAGGGTTTCTCCTAATCCCCTGAGCATCAGCACCATCAACATCAGGATCTGCATCAGCACCGGGAACAGGTACGTCCTGTGCATGGCCAGGATAATCGGCATCAGTCGCCTTTCGGATAGCCTCGGCCAAATCCTGAGCAGAAAAATCCCCGAATGGCTGTGAATGTGGTGACTGCAAGAAACTCGTCGAGTACGCAGTGGGAGTGGCAATCACCGGATCAGAATCATCTGGCTGAGCATGTGCAACTGATGGATCCTGTGGATAAGGTGATGGCCTGTAGTACTCTGTGAATGAGTCTAAGCCCTGTGTGGGCTGTGAACTGCTACCGCCTGCATACATGGGAAACGGCTGACTTTGATACCCATACTGACCCATAGGTGGCGCAGTCTGCCAGGGTGGATACTGTGCTGGATGAACCCCAGGTGCTGCACCGGAAAACTGCGGGGGCTACCAATACTGCTGAGAAGGACCTGCTGGAAATCCAGGCGAATAATACATCCCGGCCGGACGGGGGGGGGGGGGGGCATGGGAGGGACTATAACAGGCGTATCAGCAACAGTAGGTGCGGAATGGTGCAGGGGCAAACCCTCAATACGCGAACGTCGAGAACGACGCTGGACAGGCGGAGGGTCCTGTGTATTACGTACCACCGGTGGGGCTGCGGGCTCGCCCGGATTTGTCAACCTGGTCATATCATCACAAGCGGCAACTACCCTGAGAGACTAGTGGTAAATCTGATCCATAGAGAACGATACCCGACCCTCCGGCGAAGTCATATGGACCACCGTCTCCGCGCGATCAGCCTGTAGTACAAACATGAAATAACTTGTTAGTGACTGAGAAACAAGATTATAAAACAACACATCAATAATATAACAACATACCACGTGCGTCGCAATCGCAGCCCTGCGGGTCATCCATCGACGGGTCACTCTATGATACCACCCCATATACTCACTGTTAACAGATAGGTGGCCCTGATCATTATGTGCAAGTGGCAAAAGCTCCTGTAGTACCAAAGAATCCCTATCCTCCCACTGAGCGATAAAGAATCCATGTCTCTCCCTCCAATCTACGTCTGTCTTGCCAGTGATGCTAATCGTCAAGAGGTCAAGACAACTTATCGGAGCATGTGGAACAGGCTGCTAAAATCCAAACTGCCGTAGAACTCGATCGGGCTGCTGATAGACAACGACCTGGTAACAAATAAGTGGACAGACAGAGATCCATCTACGGGCGGTGTCAGAAGGTGGTGGATGACCTTCGAAACCCAGGTACGGTCTCCAACAAAACTCACGTCTCCGCATAACGTCCAGACGATGCCGGTACCTGCGAATGTGTGTGCACACAGTCTGCCGCACATCATAACTGTTAAACCTGCACCAAATAGTCCACAAGCGACAATTACCATACAAGAACTGCTAAAATATTAACATTCGTATAATTTGAATAATTTACATTAACAACATTAATATTACCTGTGTCCATAAGCAGCATGTACATCAGTGACTTCGGGTATTCCAGGAGAGATAGGCGGGAATCTGGTCCACGCCCATAATTGCAATAAGAGTGCACATCCACCCATTTCAGAACGTCTCCTGTCAGTGACTTTGCACAGTTCCTTATATAATACGGCGAGAACTGCAGAGCCCCAACTGTAGGTTCCACACCGCCGAAAATTATCCAAATATGTTAAATATCTCGCAGGAACGAAGCTGGAAGCAGTGTCAACAAACAGTGTCCCCCCGAGTATGCGCAAAATTAGTGCGCGAGTATATCTCATACGGTCAACCTCAGTGTTTGCGTGGCGTGCATAATCCCGAAACTTCTGCCGTAGGAAGTGGAGACCCAGCAAACCTCCAGACAAATCCCTACCAGCCTGTGGATTTACGCCTAAGTAGTCATTGACTAACTGATTAAATGGATGTCGTCCATGGCGCCCGGACACAACCTCACCATCAGTGGGCAATCCTAGTAGATGATGCACATCCTCCAAGGTAATGGTGACCTCGCCCATCCGCATATGAAATGTCCGTGTCTCTGGGCGCCATCGCTCGACAAGCGCAGAAACAAGTGAATGGTCTATCTGAAATCATAAAAAATATGTGGTCAATCAGCAATAAATAAATATTTATCACAATGCCATATGCCAAAGTCAGGAGATAGTGATAAAATAAAAAACTACTAACCTCATGATTGCGCAGGCGCGCAACATGGTAGAAGCCAGCCAGCCTCAGCCATGGCTCAATCTCTTCAGGAATGGCACGGTGATCATGTGTCGCAGCATGTCGCACATTAATCACACGATCCGGGACATTCGGATCCTCACAGGTGTTCCACACATGTGTGGATATATGTTTCTCCTGTAAAGTTAGGAGAGTCTTGTCTGAAGGCCCAGGGTCAATCACGCTGCGTGGAGACCCAGGACGAGGTGCCTCATCATGCTCCATATCTAAATAAATTAATCCTAAACAATTAAATTAAAAATCATCAACCAAAAATTCATGAATATTTGGCTATATATATAAAATTAATAAAAGCACAATTCAAAGGTCTTTCTCCATTTAAGTTACTGCTTTAACTAAATTAAAATAAATTGATAACCTATCGTGTCTAAGATCAACAGTAACTAACAATGAAATAAGTATTAAAACATAAATAATAAATTAAATTATTTAAACCTACGATTTTATAACTTAATAGATTCACATAATTTCCAACCTAAGGTTTCAAAATTTTAAGAATTAAACAATATTCTAAATTATTAAAGTTTATAAAATAAAAAAAAATTAATTATGTAGGCATAACCAAAGTCATTTATGCGTATTACCAAGAATTAACACATTTATTAACTTAATGGCTCAAATACCAACATTAAATAATATTAACACATTTTACTAGCCTAAGGTTTTAAAACCCTAAACCCAAAATCTAAATTTATAAATTATTAACGTTTATATATTTTGTGAAAAATTTTTAATTATGTAAACCTAATCATTCATTCATGCGTAAAATAAATTCACACATTTATTAACCTAACGTTTCCAATACCAACATTAAATAATATTCACAAAATATTACAGCATAAATAAAAAAATTTATTTATATTAGCCTAAGCATTATAGCATGGAATTCATTAACACATTTTACTAGCCTAAGGTTTCAAAAACCAAAATTAAATAACATTACACATGTATTAAAGCTTAAATAATAAATTAAATAAATTACACCTAATCATTTTTGCATGATTTAAAATTATCACATTTACTAGTCTAAGGTTGAAAATATCAACATTAAATAATATATCACATTCACTAACCTAAAGTTTCAAGTATCAACACTAAATACTACAACATATTTACTAACCTAAAGTTTCAAGCCTAAACACTAAATAATATAACATATTTACTAACCTAAAGTTTCATGCCTAAACACTAAATAATATAACATATTTATAAAAAAAACATAATTAATGAAACAAACATATTATAAAAGCAATAAAACAAATTACTAACCTTGTAGAGAGAGAATGCACTTAGAGAGAGAGTGAGGGAGAGAGGGAGAGGATGAGAGAAATTGGTGGGGGGAGGGGTGGGGACGGAAGGGTTTATATAGGAAAAAATTTGCACCTAATTCGCTACCCAAGGCAGCGAATTAGTGCCATGCTGCCACGTGTCTGACATGCGCAGGGCAGCAGGTGACCGTTGCCACGTATTTCGCTACACAGACTAGCGAAATACGGGTGGCTTGACACGTGTCCAAAAGTTGCCTGGCAAGGCTGACCTTTTGACCACGTATTTCGCTGCACTGTGTAGCGAATTAGCCTGCGTGGTAGTTTGGAAAATTTTACTGTGCGCGTGGCATTCTGGTAAATTTTATGATGACTATTCCGAACCTTGATTCAAATACCAATTTTTTTTCCCCAAATTTAAATAAAATTGGTAGCGAATCTATATTTTTTTATTTACTTTCGAAAATTTTCGGTCGTTGCAATAACCATATAAGATATTGTCATATTAATATCTTAGCAGATCGGTAGGGGCAAAAAGTGATGCGGTAATCCGAGGAGCCAGAACATGTGAAAACGCTTGAAGCATTGTCGTTCACGTAACTGTAAGCTTTGGGGCACACCGCCTTAAAAATCTTCGAGTAATGCGTGGGCGAACATGTCTGCGATGTTGCGTACGCGCCGGTGCAACAAAACTCATCCGTTTTAAATGCTAAGCACGCGCTATAGCACGCCAGAACCTTATCCGTCGCGTAGTCTCTGAACTTCAACTCCTCCGGGCAGTCATCAATCAAGTCCAAAACACACCCTGTTTTCTGTCAGTCACCGGTTCCTCCGGTTGCCCTCACTTCCATGCCCACATTATAACCGTGCACGAGGCTCACGTCGTAAGAAACCTTGTTTCCATTAGTGGCGGATCCGATGGTGAACTCCGCCAGCGTCACCGGCCGAACAGCTCGCCCATTGCACTTGAGTCCTCCGGGGCAGTCTCCTGTGGCACAATTTCCTTTGCCGGCGCCGTCAAAATTGCAGCCTGTACGGGCCCAGAAGCGTCCTGACCAGCCGGATGGTGGGGTGAGCTTAACCCCCGAACCGGATGGCAGCGAAAAACCGCCGTCACCGACAATGGCATCGCTGTAGACGGAAAGTATCCCGGGCCAAACTGTGAATCCGCACTGGTTTTCTAAGGTTAACACCGTGGCAGATGCTGAGTTACCTGCAAATATATTCATACAAAAATAAAAAAATCAGAAAATAAATAAAATCCAAAGAGCTTTGTCATATCATGGTATTAACTAACAGGTCATTGGTCATTGTTGTTTACCTAACAGGAAGAGAAGGTTGAAGAAAAATGTGAATTTTGAGTTTAGGTTTAGGGCCATGACTTCCATAGAAAGAGTAGAAAGGAAAGAAGGACAGTAGGGAAGCTAAGGGTGCAAGAAAGAGTTGAAGTGAAAAATGAGAGAATGAAAATGTGGGGACCGTAGGGAAGTGAATTTATAATTTTGGAAAGAGTTTTATTAGTGTTATGTAACATAACGTAAGTGTTGTTTCCAACTCTCACATCAAAAGAGAGAGAAAGTGAAATGGTGAAAGAGAAAGAAAAATATGTGGACCCTACCTCTTTAATGTGTGTTGGAAAGTGAAATTATATTATGTTAAATGATAAACATAAAATCTTTTTCGAAATTCAGCATTGATTTTGATTACCGTTTTTGACGTGATTGTGATTACCGTTTTTTATTTAGGTTTACGGACACGTTGGATTTTGATTACCCTTTTTAACGTGATTGTGATTTCATAATTAGGTCCTATCTTTCTGTGGCATGGGCCAGATCCACACTACCAATAGTCTAAACGGTAAACTACGTAAGCAAAGCAACCAGTTAACTCAAGCAGAGTTGCAAGTTTTTTTTTTTTTTTTTTCTAATTTAATTTTACTTTTTTGTTGTTTTATAATGATTAATGTACAGTTTTGATTACCTAATACTTTTTTTTACAACAATCAAAATTTACTAATTTTTTAATTAAAAAATTATACCCTTATGTCAGTCTATCATCTAGTTACTAAAAATCAATAATATAAACAAATGTCATGACACTTTAATAAATTAGCATTTTGATGAACTTACTTGTGTAAAATTAAAAGTATATACTGATATTATAGAAGCTTTTTAGTAAAAGTACAAGACATATATGTAAAAATTGCAAAACAAAGAAGACCAATTAAAGTTTAACTATCATAATGTGAACAATTTTCGAATGATGGTGTAAGCTGAGAAGTTTTAAAATTTAAAATACAAAGCATCTACTTCACTACCGACTTTATCTTGAATTAGTTGATATCGGCAGCCGATCAATAGAAAAAAATTGAAAGAAAGCTAAAATAAATAAATAAATACATAATATAAATAATGAAAAAATGATTCTGTTGCAACATGAGATAAAATTATCTCCTACGTTTAAAAAAGAGGTTTTGATCTACCAAAAAAAAGGTTTTGAAAATTTTACATTTCTCTTGTATAGTTAATTTTACTAAAATATCTTATTATTTTTCAAATCCCTAAATAATGTTATTTTAGGATTGTAAGAGAAACATTAATCAAATAAATAAACATAGGAAAAAAATGATAAAAGACAATAAAAAGCATGGTGAATAATGGATTATTTGTCTACAATACATTCATACTCTTCCCTAGGACAAATCATATGGCTGGCAAAAGGGGTAACTTACCCCGCCTCGCCTCACCTCCAACCCACCTTCAAATAACCCAACCTTGCTCTGTTTTTGAAAATGTATTGAAAATTTCAACCAACTCGTGTTAGTTATACTCTCCATACATATAAAAGGTATCAAATATTGTTATATATAAAAAAAGTATCAAATATAAATAAATGAGGTATAAAAATATTATTAATTGGTGTTTTTTTAAACTAAAAAATAAAATAAAAAATCAACCCAGCGACTGTATTTTTGTTTTTGTTTTTGTTTGAGGACACTATATATAATTTTTGTTAGTGTCATAAAAAAAACTTCTCTTATTTCAAATGAGAAAAATATTGACCTTACGAAAATAATTATGACTTGTGAGAAAATTGGCAAGTAACCGTGGCTACATTCGTGGTGAATGAGATCAGTCACGTCCCATCACGAGATGACTCACAATCTTAAATTTCCGTGACCCTTCCAAAATAGGAGAGAAAATTTAGAGCTCCCGACCCTTATGATCCCGCATGAAAGAAAAAGGTAGAGGAGAGAGGAGAGGGAGAGGGAGAAGAAAAAGGAAAAAAAGGGACCAGGGAATAAATTTTCCCAAAATCGGAAGCGAGACATGGTAGCAATTGTTCCCACACATGTCTAAGCACTAAAAGTGTTAAGAACCATTTCAACCCAAAACCTTAAGGTGTTGGGTGAGGACTTTTTTAATGATTTATATTATATTCTCTAACAAAAAGGGTTGAATAATAATGCATTCAATGGCATTAGCACCTCAATTTCTCTTCATCCATCTTGTAGGGTGATCGTGGAGCTGAACTGGGACAAATAAGAAGGAATACAAATAATTAATAGGGTAACCTTTACAACTAATTGTTAGAATTTTTCTTCATGTGAGCAATATTAATTAATTAGTTTTTTGTTTTAGTTTCACAATTTCGAAAGTCATGTTTACTGTTTCACAATTTTAAAAATTTTGATATTCGTGAAACAATTATTGAAGATTTTGTGCAGTGCATTATTATCATTAGTATTATATGAGATGGATTTGTTTTGGTTCTGTATACGTTTCACATCTTGTTTTTAGAGAAACTGTGTTTTTTTGTGGTTGAATTTTTTGTTATGTGAGAACTGCCGGTGACTTTTGCTAATTTAGAAGTTGGTTCTCACTTACTGATTCATATTTTTGATGATTTTGTGAGTTTTCATTTTTTCGACTTTTTGAATTTAGTAGATTTCATAATTGTTCACACATTTGGAATTTTGTGATTACAATTTTGTGCTCTATATTCATGGAATGTTTTATTAAACACATTCTTAAAACTATCAGTTGCTTCATTTTGTCGTGAAACGTGAACATTTTGAAAGGAAACAACTGTATTTTAGTTTTGGTTTCCATGAAACTCACTTTTGATATTGTTGGAACTTATGAATCGTTTCACTTTTGTTTAGTGTTAATATCCCGTCAGTACAAGATGAATTGATTATGAAACAGTTGCATGAATTTGGAGATCTTGAAATTGTGGCTTTATTAGTAAATTAATTTCTGATTTCGCTTTAATGAGTGTATTACTATTATATTATTATTGTCTTTATACAATTGTGAGTTGGTTTCATTGTTTTCACACTTACATGGCTTAGTGTTTCGATATTTTAGATCCTTTTTTTTTTTGGATTTGACAATTTTTAGTGTGAATTGGACCCAACTCTTGATTTCACTTATTATTTTGAAAATTTTGGGATGTTGTGAATAACAATATTTCATGACTTTATTCACCTTAGTATGGATACTTATATTTATTTTTGAACCCCTCATATGAGTTAGTATTAACATTTATTACTTATTAGTATGTGGGCATTAAGTATCATTTTTGAATTTTTTATTCACTGCACATGTGTCTGGAATTATCTATGTCATTTATGTGAAATAGTTTTACATGGGTAGGTCCCACAATTCATAAACTTTGAATTTTTGAGGACATTTTTTGATTGTGCATCTTTTGTGAAATACACTTTCAAAATGGTGTATTTTTAGAATCTTGCTGAATTATTTTATTCAATGCTAACGTGAATTATTTTGTTTTAATTGATTTTCATTTCCAAAATATTTTGGATTGTTAGCTTGAATTGTGGTGTATTCAGATTTGCATATTACTATTTAGAGATTCTTGAAATCCATTCACACTTTCAGTTAAAGTTTCACATTTGGGTTCGAGTGAAACACTAAATGAGTGGATGATTGTTGTGTATTGGATCGTGACTTGTGATTGACAATATAATAAATGTAATTAATTGTATTTTGCATTAAGATTTTTGATAGTAGCTTAACATATAGAAATTAATATTTACTCCATTTGGTAGTGCCATTGGATCATTTTATTGAATAAAAGGGAGTAAAGCTATTGTATAATTTGGCATTAATTGTATGTTGCAGATGGAAGGTAAATGGGTATAACGGATTCTGAACCCATGACTGAAGGTTAATATTTATGCATCGTGTGAAATAAATTAGACAAGTTTTTATGTCATGTATGATTGTATGTATTGATTAAAGTTTCCTTATACATACAATATTGAGATGAATAATTTGAATATTTTAGTATTATTGCCTATAGTTTGAAGCAATAATTCGGGTTTGGAAATTAATGTCAAGTGATCCATATAATTTCATTTAATTAAGGATTAACCTCAGCACCCTTAATTATTTCAATTATATATTAAGAGTCTTTGAATCACATAAAAGGTATGACATTAGTTGTAATTCACCATGCAAATATAATAAGAATTCTTGTGGGATAATTTTTTTGAAAATTACATATAATGCTTTTATGTTGATATTATGGAGATATATAATTTATAAAATTTATCTGCCCAAAGGGGATAAATTTTAGACAATTATATATAATTTTCTCCTACTTAAGCATAGTTAGTAATGGCTTTAATGTTAAGTGCTGAATTTTTATGGCAAAATTTGTTGGATTGACAATGCAATATGATTTCTAGTAATACATGTTGTGAAGTGTTTCATGTTGTCGGAAACACATGTTGTTAAGTGTTTCATGTTGTTGGAAACACATGTTCTTAAGTGTTTCATGTTGTTAGAAACACATGTTTTTAAGTGTTTCATGTTTTTGGGCATTATTATTGATATATTATTTTGAATTATTATATGTTAATTATCTGTCCAAAGGGGTTTTTTACATATAATAATTTGGAAAATTGCATGAAGAAATTATTTATAAGATTACGTAATTTAAAAGTATTTATCTGCCCAAAGGGAATGGATTATTTTTAAATTGAATGTGGTATTATGGAGAAATATGTATAATTTAAAAATTAGTCTTCCCAAAGGGGATGAATTTTTATAATTGTATGTAATTTTCCTTTTTGCTCAAATCTTCATGTGATAAAAAATATTTGTATATTATATTCTCTACCCAAAGGGGGGTTTATGGTATATAAATTATTTTGTTCTTGCCCAAATTTAATCTTATTGCATTGTGTATGTCAATCAGTTTTTTTTGCCATCAACAACATGTTATTGTTGAGTTATTGACTATGTCAAATATAATAAATTGAGATGTACAATTTATAGAATATTTTTATTTATTGAGTTATATGCTTCCGCTTGAACTGTTTAAGTGCAAAACCTTTTTGAGAATGTTATTGTTTTTGAACTCATGTTTAATGAAGGTGTTACACTTTCTTGTGGAATACATCATGATTTTGGGCACAATTTGTAAGTTTCTATGAATTACTATATGTATTACCACTAAAGTGGGGTTGATTTATTTGTCATGTAATTTTTTTGAAAATTTGAGGAATGCTTCTGGTTATTTCATGCAATTTCCTGCCCAAAGGGGCTTATTATGTGTTTTAATTGGAAACTTGTCTGTAATAACGTTATTGGAGGTGCATTGGTCTAGGTGATCTGTCTGCCCAAAGGGGACAGATCTCTAAAGCTAGTGTATGCTCATTGATTGATTCATCTGAGGCTTTAACCTTGGTTTAAACCTTGGTATGTGCATTTTGTCTAATGGAAAATGTATTATTTTATTGGCCTCGATGTAATAACTTGTCTTAATTGAAGTTGTATTTTGCCCTATAATTTATTTGGATGCATTCGTTTTGCCTTAACAGTGAATTTTTGTTAATTCCTTTGAATTAATTTAAATATATTTAACAAGTGCATCTACATGAAAGTAAGTGGGAGTAGATGTATATTCTTAGTACTTTATGTAGATGACATTTTATTTTTCAGTAAGAAGATGATTTACTGAATGAAATAAATGTTTTTTTTATCCAAAAAGCTTTTATAGAAAATACCTTGAAGTAGCCTCCTTTGTATATATGAGTACTTTAAATTCTTAAGCTTCCCTTAACTAGTGGGAGTTGTACTTGAGGATTTCTTTTGAGTGTTTTAAATTCTTCTGATTCCCTTTATCAGTTGGAGTTATATTCAGTTTGTTTTTCGGTCATGCAAACTGATGATATTTTTGTGACTTTTTTTTTAATTTTAATAATTGATGATCATCATTATTGTTATTTCTCCTGTCAACTGAGAAATCTATGTATGAATAATAACTTTAAGCATTTTGTGAGCTTAAAGATGATTGGATGTCACAAATTTTGAGATCTCATGTTGTATTGTGACATGTTGGTTTATTTAAACTAAGCAATTTCATGTCGTTTGGAAATTGCATTAATTCAATTTCATGTTTTTAAGAAATAAGATTGAAAAAGGCAATTCCATGTTGTTTAGAAATTGCATTGCATTATAGAGTGTAATTTCATGTCGCTTGGAAGTTGCACTAATTCAATTTCATGTTGTTAAGAAATTGGATTGAAAAAGGCAATTTCATGTTGTTTAGAAATTGCGGTAATGCAATTTCATGTTGTTGAGAAATTGCATTATGGAATGTAATTTCATGTTGTTTGGAAATTACACTAATGAAATTTCATGTTGTTGAGAAATTACATTGAGGACCGATAAGAATTAGTGTGTTACATGGTTGATCACATTTTGACACTAATTCTTACTTCACTACTTGGCCTTGATTCATGAAGATGTAATACTCATTGTATATGAGTATGGAAGGTCATATGCTATGATATTTTTGGTATATTGATCGCCATATTTCTATGATGGGGGTATGTTGGATTGAATTGTGTTGAGATGCTGGTATTGGAATTGGAATATTATTTTTGAAAATCGTGGC
The DNA here is from genome assembly GCF_033153095.1 of Gastrolobium bilobum. Classification (NCBI taxonomy): domain Eukaryota; kingdom Viridiplantae; phylum Streptophyta; class Magnoliopsida; order Fabales; family Fabaceae; genus Gastrolobium; species Gastrolobium bilobum. The sequence goes on along the minus strand of NW_026897733.1, from coordinate 25,359 downwards.
CACGCAAAATGATTTTTTAGTTATTAACCTGATAGTGTCGTTTTCAAAATAAAGTGATTTTCAAAATAATATTACATTAATTAATATAGCCCAAGTGGGAGAATGTTAGAATTTTCCTTTATGTGGGCAATATTAATTAATTGGTTTTCTGTTTTAAAATTAATCGGGTTAATGAATATTCCAACTGTATTATTTTGATCAGCTCGTTGTGATCATGTTGAGTTGGGCTTTTGGCATCTGATGGTAGTGTGACTGGTTTTCTGTGATGGGTGGACCCAGTGGACACAAACTCTTTTTAGAGTATTTGGCTAGGTCCCCTCTCTAGCCTATTTATATTCGGATTAAGTCCCATGAGCCGTCATGCTCCCATCGCTGAGGCTGCCACTTTCGGAATAGGTCATAGAGAGGAAGACTTTAGCCGTGAGATCAAGGTTCTTCGCTCAGTAGATAAGATAGCCAAATCAGGTACACAAATTTCTCTCAGAACAAAATTGATATGTGGTGTTTTATATATCATACATGTATCGATCTTCCTGTTAAATTATTATATGAAAAAATCTTACACTAATAAGTTGGAAATTTGAGGTGTAGTTGGCAAAGCAATGAAAAAAATCTTGGCCACGGAAAGAAGGTTGACATGGTGGTCACCAAACATGTTGCGTTTTTATTTAATCAAGCACGGGTATCAAAACCTTGATTTGATATCATTAGCAGTCATCTTTAAATAGATTAATTTGTTACAAAAGATATACCTATCAAATAATAGAAAAATATTTGCGGTTACTGCAGATAAGTTATCTATATTTACTCTCAAAACAATGTTATTTTAGTATTGAAAGATTAAAAAATTATAATTACAAAGACTATAATAATCCTGAAATAAATTAAAATTACAAAAATACCATGATTTCCGTCCCAAAACAACATCATATCAGACTTACTACAGATAACTTATCTATTACTGCAAAAAAGCGAACCCATCAAATAAATACAAAACATAAAAAAGAGTCAGCGACTATGGAAAGGAATCCTATCTAATAAATACAAAGAATAAGGATTACTCAACAACCATATAAAGGATAAAAATGAATGATCGGCCCTTTCCTATCTAATAAATACAATGGATGAGAATGAGTCAACGGATAATATCTTTTCCCACAATTAGAGAACTATAAAAAAAAACCATTAAGGTAGTTTCACGATTTCACCCCATGACTTAAATTTTTGAGTTGAATTAATTCTTTGTATTATATAGCTATTAATGTAGCCAAATGTCTAACACGCCCCGGAAAAAAAAAAAGTAGATTACATATTATTATCTTAAAATTTGTATAGACGGCTATAAAGTTTAAACTTAATTTTATCACATTTCATAATTCTAACTAATGATTAACTTGATACTATTAAGTATTTTTTAAAAAAATTATCTATTATTAATTTAATAATGAATTGATTATCATAACAAAAATGAAAAGAATATAATTTGACAAATGTTATTAATAGTTGTATAATTTATGTGTTTTTATTTTATTCTAAATTTTTTGAATATATCTTATGTTTAGTATGTTACAAAAACACATTTGACGTCTGTTTGCTCGTTTTATTTTATTTTTATTGAGTTTTATATCTCAGTTGATTTGTTTAAAACATAGTTCATACTTCATATTGATTTGTTTGTGTATCATATGTAATATCACAATATGTTATAGCTGATAAAAATATTTGTTAAGCAATATAGGTTGTATGTTTAAAAGCTATTATAATGATTGAGCCCCTCCTCTTAATGTATAGGGCATATCAATTAACACCACCGATGAATCACAATATTAATTATTGATCCCACATGTATATTAGTTAGGGTTGGCAAAAACGCTGGGTTGGGTTGGCAAAAACGAACTACCAACCCGACCCGAGCCAGCTCGTGAAAAAATGAGCCAACCCGCGGGTCAAACGAGCCAACTCGCGGGTTGAGATTTTTTTTAAAAAAAATATTACAAAATATAATATACAAAAATGGACAAAACTCACATTTGCTGTCATCATTTTTCTTCCTTCTCTAAATCTAAGTCCCTAATCTTCTCACATCCCTGCCATTTTTATATTGTTAGGCTATGTCGGCTCTGTTTGGTTCAAATATCTTGGTAGCAAGTGGCTCTGACTATTTCTTAATGTTGATGCAAATTTGTTGTGAAGAAAATTCAAAACTAAAATATTCTGCTTTTATTTCTCATTTTGTAACCCTTTATTTAAGCTGATGGAAACCACATAGCTGTGCATTAATACTACAGGGTCATTTAAATAGGCTGAAAACGAGCCAACCCGCGAGCAATTTTCGAGCCAACTCGCGAGCTATTTTTTCAAACTAACCTACGAGCCATATTTTTAGCCAACTCGCGAGGCAACCCTAACCCGACTCGGGTTTTCTGGCTCATTTTTTTTTTCGAGCCAACCCTAACCCTGCTCGTTTTTTCGAGTTGAATGCGGGTTGAGTTGAGCTGGGCCGGGTTGGCCTGTTTTGCCAACTCTAATTTTAGCTATCTTAGCCATGTGATGCAAGTGATATTAATGACTAAAATTGAGTGTAAGATTTCTTATTCTTACACTGATGTAAGTTGATAAAGAGAAATTAAAGTGAAAATGTGGATTCTATGCACTCAAGGTTGATGCTTTCCACAAAGACTTTCACACTTTAAACGACTATATTTCATTAGAAACATATATTTACATATTTGCAATGGTTCAAAAAAGTTCAAGAACACTGTTTTACCATCTATTGAGCCTTAACTCTTGCACTTAACTTATGTATACTCATTGATTAAAGTCATATACTTGCTTAGTTCTTCAATTTGTATAACTTGCAGTTTGAGAGTGTTTATCTATTGTCAAACACATTACCCAATTATATTATTATTGATTGTGGGTAGTAGAACCCATTGAGTTTGCTAGGTAGCTAAATACCTAGAAAATTTTGAAGAGATTTATAAGTTGCGCCAAGTAGTAGAAAACTTGATGGATTGTAGAGGTTTGTCAAGTACATGTAAAGTTGGATCCACAATGATAAGATTGCTTGATCGACTTACAATCTGAACATAGATCACAAGTGGTGGTCATCTGACGAGGATAAATCATTGTTTGCAATCTTTCTAACTCTCAACTATTTATTTCAACCTTTAATTGCTTTAATTGATTATGTTTGCTTGTTCTCTAGCTTATCTCTTTGATCACATACTTATAATTTCCCTTAGGATTACTTATCTTAAATCAAAGATTGGAGAAATAATTTTTCAAAATATTAAAAGTGGTATTTTTCAAAAAGATTTCATAAAATCCAAGTCATCCGTTTTAAATTTTGAAACTATTTGTCTAACAAATCATGTACGAGATTATCTATATAAGGTTAGCGGCCCCAATTTCACTCCCAACTTACTAATTACCAGTTTGCAATCCAGACTATTCATCACATCCTTGCCCACAAGAGAGAAGCTTGGACCATGGATGAATTGCACTCTAAGTCCACAAAATACATCAACTTATAGACTTCACACAATCACTTTGCTCACTCTATTTTTAAGTGTATGTTACTCTGTTTTGTTGTTTTGAAACATAGGTTCTATGACATCACTTTATCCGACTCAGTTATGAATTATGACTATGATTTATAAAAAAAAAATTACATTTATGGTTCAATTGTTTTTTAGTTCCCTTTTTTTTCGGTAAACTTTTTAGTTCCCATTTTAAAACTATTATATTGAACATTATACTTCAATTATATGATATATTTCAAATTATTTTTCATTATGTTTCTAAATTGTTCAATTCGATGTATTTAGGATTCATAATTTAAAAAAAAAAAAAAAAAAACTATTTTAAAAATTCTGAAATGTAAAGCTGTAACCCTGCACAAGCTCCAGAAGGTTTATTGATAATTTCTCTCTAAAATCGGAATCATGACAAATTGAATTAGAACCGGATTCGTATTCATTCCTTCACTTGGCCCCATCCGTGATGCCACTGGTCATTAATAAAAATATGGCTTTGGGAAATAATTATATCAAATACTGATTTTCCAACAAAATAACAGTTGTACAATTGTACCTTTGATTTCCTGCTGCTGTCTGAGCAAGATTATGGAAGAATCAAATAACAACAAATGATTTACACTTCAATATCAAGTTCAAGACAAAAATTGCCAATTGATCTTTGAAATGGAGAACATTATTCACTCTTTTTTTTCTTGCGGTCATAGAGTGCATGAAAATAGTATGATAAAGGCATAATTTGGAAATCGAAACGCGTTGCAATAGCAAGATATGCACAAGATAGGCCTACATACAACTTGAACCAAACGAGAGAAAAAAACGTAAAATAAGTAAACATGACAGTAAAAGAAACTACCACGGTAAAAGAAAGCAGGCTCTTGAATGTAGAAATTTCCTTTTCATTTACTTGGTTAGGGAAATGGCCTTGAACCTTGAAATCAGAAAGCAATTGGTCCTTGATCTGGAATGTATTCACTAGCCAAGAAGCAGCTTTAGCTTCGGAAGCTGGAATCTCCTCTACAGGAATACGGCGAACATGCATGTGCACTTCTGAAGGATCAACACCAAAAACATTGTCCAGAAAGGAAGGACACACATTCTTGTATGCAATTGTCACATCATATACTGCATGCAATTGAGTGACAAAGTTCAACAGACTTTAAAAGCTGAAACAATTTTGAAAAGAAAAGCAGCACAGAGGCGTAGTTGGCCAAAAGATTATTGAACACGTTGTACGAGCAAAATTGGGTCTGTGAACTAGCATTATATTTCCCTTGGGGGAGATACGGAACATAAATATAATGAAGGCACACACACACATGCACGAACAAAGTAAGTGATTAAGCCACAGCAAGGAAAAAGATGCTAAGTCGTAAGTAGTAAATTATACTTTTCAAAAGCAGAGTCAGCTACATTTGGTGACACAGATTACATAATTTCATAAATAGCCGCCATAGAGTCATTCTTAATTGACTGAGTATCATAGAAAAAATAGGGCCAGAAATTAGAAAAGAAACCTGCATCCAATGAGCCTCGAAGAGCTTCCAAGCAAGCATGAAAACCTTTTGTTTTTGGATGTAATACATTTGTTAGCACAGGGAGCCCAACTTCAGCAGCAAATTTTTGACTACTTTTACTCTTCTGTTCACTACATAAAAAACACACAATATGTCAAATGTGCTTACATAGTTGAATTATATATTGTGTATTTGTAAGATATAACATGAAGCCCAAATTTTAGCATGCTAGTAAAAACACAGCTTAAATGCATACCAACAATATGCCAAATAAAAATAATTTGTGGAATTGAAATGAGTTAAGAATTTTATCAAATGATGATAAAAGCACTTAGAAATTAAAAGAGGAGATCAAAAGGATAAGAGGGATATCAGGTAGTACCTATAATCGGTTCCTTCAGGAAAAATAGCAAGCCATAATGGATCTTGAGGATCCTTGAATGTTGAAAGCTTTTGGTGCAATATTTGTTCATCTATCTCCCACTTCCTCTCCACTGCAATGAACTCCAGAATGTGAAATCCCCAACCAAAAATAGGTAGCTTCATCAAGCTGCTCTTTAGGATGTATTTTATGCATCCCAGTCTTCCCTTTCGAAGTGCAAGGTTCCACAAGTACATCCAATCAACCTCAGTTCTGTGATTAGCAATAAGTAAAACACGTTCCTTCACTGGAATATTATCCCCAGAAAAGAAAACTTTAGTTTTGTTTATCTTTTCGAATAGAGAGGGCCACATAGCAAGCCAAAGTCCAAAGAAGAATGACACTGCTTTCCTACTACAACGTAAGCTGAAAAGCCGCAATACTATAACAGCCACTGGCGACAAATAGACTAAACACATAAAAGCAGTAGAAAGAAACACCACTAAACATATCAGACCCCTTAACAACCTAAAAGGGGTCAAAGGGCGATGCTTTAGTAAATCAGATTTTAGAGGCCTGCAAACTTCCATCTTCTTTCAAGGAACTGCTGAAAAACCTCCCTTCTGCAATAATGTACTTTAATGTTATTTAATAATTCTCAAAATTCTGGACAAAAGGGTAGCAAGTATAATAAAAATAACATGAATCCACATTCATTTACAATAAGCTCAATGGAGAGTAAAGCATCTTATGTTTGTGACAAGTTCCTCGCAGATCCAGAAAACAGAAATATAAGAACAGTCACCTGGTTGTAAATTCTCTGCTATATAAGTTGGGCAATCACATACTCACCGGAATAGTAGAAAGAGAAAAGAAAATCTAATCTTAAAACTCAGTGAACTCCATTTCATGTTTTTTTTGTCCAAGCACTGAGGGGGAAAGGTTTCGGGTCGGTTCATAGTTTTAATTTTTAAAGTGACCTTTGAGTTCACAAAATATGGTCTTTCAGTCTATGTTCTCTCAAATTTGTAGCATATTGGAGTTACATATTAGGGGTATAGATTTATCATTTTGATGAATTTCAATTGTTGTATAAAACTAATAAAAGTAAGTTATGCTGAGGAATTATATAATATAAAACTGATAAAAGTGTCTTAACTTAATGACTTAAACTTTTGGGTTAAATTAGTTTCTTTATATGATATCAGAGCTTTATGATCTAAGAGTCTAGAGTTCGATACCTACTGCTAGTTAAAAAGTTTAATTTTCATGTTTCAAACCCTAAAAATAAGGACTCTTGGTGTGGTGGGTCTGCAAATTAGCAACGCTTTAATCCTATAAAACTCTTGGCATGAGGAGGTGTGTTAAGAACAACATTGACCTAACAATTTATGCTTTTGGGATAGTTGGTTGCTTTACAAGTTACTTATGGGTTGAAAGAGATATTTTTCCAGATATGTCAAGTTCAGTGTTCCTTTCGGCAGAGACATCAGTGATTTCTTTTAACAGCTGAATGATCAATTGTACGGTAGCCTAAAAATTTGGAAACAATAGATTCCAACTTATTAGTCTAGCGACTCAGTATAGCAATTTGCCAGCAAAGATGAAATGCCAAATTGTCAATTATTGACACACGGTAAAATTTACAAGCAGACAATAATGCAGTAATTGATCAAATGGCAAGTACGCTTCAAAAAGAAAAACATATTTCTGAATAATGAAATTATCCTCCTTAAAAATATATCGTACCGGCTAATAATATCATAAGACGCAAAAAGTAGAAAATGGCAAAAATACATAACTGGGTGAGGCAGGACAGAAACTGAATCACCACTTACACCTCTTAAATAACAGGGGATTCTCAAAACTTTCACACCTTCTACTAGGGAACATAAGATGCCTTCTTATTATTCACTGTCTCTCACAACGAGCACTCCCACCTACCAAAAAAATGCTTCAAAACCATCTTTCTATCTTGTATAACATCCCAATGTTCAACCAGAGATGACAAATTCAAACCCATCTTACACAGCGAAACAGTAGCATTTCTCAAAAGACCCCATTTCCCTTTAGAGAATAAGTTCCCATCTCTATGCACAAGTTATTGCTGAATATGTACGTTTCGAATCTAAAATCGTGTTCATGAAGCTTGGGAGAGTAATCTACGATAAGTGGCAACCGTATAAAGAGAGATTATTATCGAGTAGAAAAATTACAAACCCGTATTCTTGTTAATACTGAAAATCCTAATCCCCTTACTGAATTTTAATGGGAAAAAAATAAGCACGGTTTAAAATCCTCGAACAAATTAACATACGGAACTGAAATGAAATCCAATTAGGAGGAAATAATCAACGCATGAAAATTGAACCTGAAACATTTATATTAAAACACCTGAGTCACGTGTTGATAAATATAACAGCGAGTTGAGTTGGATCGAACGAGTAGAAGAAGAAAGATAAGGAACATATATATATATATATATATATATATATATATATATATATATATACATATTATTATATAAATATGAAAAATGAATAGTTGACTTAGAATTAGAACTCACCTTGCAAGGGAGATTCTCAGGGTTCAGATAATTTGATTCGAGGAGCGTTTTTCTCTTCTCTTGTTGTTGTTGTTGTTGTTGTTGTGATTGGGTTCCAATTCCAATATTTGGTAGCGTCTTTCTAGAAGATAAACTTGGGTGAAGGATGGTCAATGAAACAGGAACACCGAAATTCGAATCTCAAATTCGGATACCGTTCAGGTAGTAATCACAAGCGGTGCAGCGCATGTATCAGAGAAAAGAACCAGACACAATGCCTACAGATTTGGGTCCAGTGGTCCACTTCCGGATCTAGATCCTCTTGCCCACAGGTTCTATTTCCGTTATCCTTAATTTATTTTTGTTAATTAGCTTTTTCTTTTTTTCTTTTTTTCTTTTAAGAATCATTAAATGAAAAGTAAAATATTTAATATTCTTTAAATCATCTAAAAATGTTGAATAAAATATATTAAATTTTGTTTAATGAATATTTCATTTTCAACACACTTGTTGACAATAGCCTATTATTTATTTATTTGGGGGAAGATAAAGCACGCCAAACTTGACAAGTAACACGCAATGATCCACCAACTGCGTAACCTTTTGATTCGAGAAGAACAACGCTTATGATTATAATGGTGGAATGTTGCTGTTGGCGAATCATTCGAGGGAACTCTCTCCCAACAACCTGCAAATGGAGAATGGCATTATTGTTAATGGACACTCCTATTTGATGTTTTGATGTTTCCCTTGGCGTAAAGAACAATCTGTCGACGTAAGTTCTTTTGTTACCAAAGGGGATTTTTTTAAAAAAATAAATCAGATCTATCTTTTACACGAGACAATTATGTTTGAGACAAAAACATCCTATGGATCTAGCTCTCTCGAAGGAAAATTTTTACATTTATCTAAAACCTTGCTTATGCGAAATCAACCATGTACCACTCAAATCAACTCTTTTGTTGGAATTTTTTATTACCATGGAGATGTGATTTCACATCAGCTCTAAGCTATACTTATAATATTTTTTTTCATATACCATCTTACGGATTCTATTAAAATTGAATTAATAGTCATAAAATAATATTAAATAAAAGTTATTAATTTCATATTTTAGATATTATTTATCGATTCATTGATTACTCAACTAATCTGATTCCCAGATAAGATTACATGTGAGGCAAGCTATTAATTTAATTTTAATTTAACAACAATTATATTTTTTTAACTTAGTAAGGAACAATAAAAGCTTTTCAATGACGATTCTTATTCACATGTTATATGCAAAATAAATAACATTTCATAACAAAACACATGCTTATAAATAGGGATATAGTTTCTCATGTTATTGCATGAGACAAATTATATGATGCTAACACAAAAAAATAGATGAAAAGTGAATCTTATACACTTTTGTGTATATTGCATTAGATAATTTATTTCATGCAATATAACGAGGGTTCGTTTTTTCTAGAGTCAATGTAGATAACTTATCTACAGTGAGTCCAAAACGACGTCGTTTTGAAGCGGAAATCAAGGTATTTTTGTAATTATAATTTATTTCAGGGTATAATAGTATTTTTCATTATAATTTTTTAATTTTTCAATGCAAAACGACGTCGTTTTGAGAGCAAATGTAGATAACTTATCTACGTTCACTTTACAAACATTAAAGTCATATGAGAAACATTCCCATAGATGTATTGCATTCGAAAGGGTAAGTTTAAGAATTAATTTTGGATCACCAAAAAAGGAAAAAAAAAATTAATTTGGAAGCTGGAAACAACATTTCTCACTTCTAAATTTATTCACCAGTTCATACATTAATTAACTCTCACATTATTGGCTAAAGCTAATAGAACTATTTTTGCTTGCATTTAATAATGTGTAATTAATTTAGACTATCACAATCTTGACAAACGTACATATCATACTTTCCATTCATTTAAAATTAAAATTAGACTAAGAAAACTCTATTAAAAAAACAGAAGTCTTACTCTTCTATGCAACCTTCATGTTTTAAAACCACGCCTCACTTCGGAGTCGATCTTGTTGGGTCAGTGACCCCCGAAATCTCCTGTTTGAACTCGTAACTCCCAGGTTAAAGGGAGTCACTGCATTTTTTTTAAAAAAATTACACACGAAAAGACATCATTTGGTGTGTAAAAAAAAAAAAAAAAAACTCATTGCTGCTTAGATCTAAAACTATATTTGAAATCTGAATCGTTATTCTTCTTCTCTTCTGATCTTCTCTCCCAGATCCAGACCAAGTCTTCTTGATCCGGTGATCTCCTCCGCCATAGTGGTGGTTCCTCTTATCATCTTCGGTCTTCTCTCTCCCTCTCCTCTCGTGCTGGTTCTTTTCCCCCACCGTTGTTGTAGGTGCGTGAGAAGGACAAGGAGAGTATGAGTTTGATGATATAACTTTTCATTAAATCCATTGGAATATGTGTTTTATAGTCTGATATTTTCATTAGCTTGTGTAATATTAACAAGTGGATGTAATTAATTGAATTATGCTAAGTATATTTTGAATATTTGATGATTGGTGGTTTGTTTTTTTTGAATTTTTCATATATGATATATATTTATATTTTTTTAATGTATAAAATCGGGTCAGCGAAGTGACCTTATGACCCCCTAGTTAAACTCATGTCTCTGTGAACCCTGATCTCGGCCGAGTTGATGGTCGAACCGACTTTTTAAACACTGAACAAAAGACATTTATTGAAAAATATTTAAATAAAATCATACAATAATAATATCTCTATCATTGTTATAAAAACCAAACTGACCTGACCGAGTCGACCCGAAAATCAGTGAACCAGTAATATAACTAGTCCAATTTTCATATTGGATCGGCCATAAAATGGAAGCGGTGCGATTCGACCGATTTTTGTAAAAATCGGTGACCTTATCAGTTTAACTGGTGATCCGGCCCGGTTCATAAAAAAATGTTTGTTCTCATCAATTGATGCCTTTTTTCACTCTCACACACAAATAATTTGTTTTCTTTTGAAATATCTGAGTGATCTGGTACTTATTGAGTTACATAAGTTATGTACCTACAACACTAATTATTATCTTGGTTATGCAATATGCAGCGAATTTTGATTTGATTTATAGTTGGAGGTGTCGTCTACTGAACATAAAGCTCCAATATCACAAATATTATATGTTTGGTTGATTTTTTGTTGGACAATGATGTGTAATTTATTGTTTTTTATATTAAAATATTTGAAATTGGTATCATTTTTTATAACTATTTGAGTATATTTATAATTTTTTAATATATATTATAAATTTACATATACTTATCGGGTTATGCAGTTAAATCAATGACCCACTAATTGAACTAGTGATTCAGTATCTCAACCAGGACAATAATCGGACCGAATTTAATGACATTGATCTCTATTAATGAGATTTGGTTGTCAAGTCAATTTAAACTTTAATTTGGGATAAAACTGGAAAAAAAAAGATTTGGGAATGACCCTGACAATCAAATAATCAACACCACAAGAAAATAATATCTGTAGATTAAAAGAAAAAAGAAAAAATATAATATAATTTTTTTTTAGGATATGCTAGTTCATAGTTTTCTTGATTATATGAAATACTGTTACTTTATTTTAAAATTATATGATAAATTAGATATGTTCAATTCATTTAAAAAAAGGCTATTGTCATATTAGGAGAAGGAGAAGGAGAGAAACAAATTTATTATTAAATTCATCATCATCTTGATTTACATATCTTAAAGTTCCATGAGGGTGATTTGTTTAAGGGAAAAAATATTCTCATGTTACATGAGATAAGTTTTTCCTCTTACACATCATTCGATAATTGTGTCACTTTTTTTTTTTTTTTTAGTGATGGAGCCCACAAATTTATCCCTATAACATGAGATAACTATTTCCTTTAACATGAGATAACTATTTCCTTTAACATGAGATTAATAGAAGGGAGTTTAAACATGTTCGGTTGTTATGATGATTGATCTTTAAGTTAAATTATTATAATTTCATATAACACTGAGAAGGTTACATGCAGCGAGTAATAGTCGGGTACTAGGGTATACCTTGCTTCAAGGAAAATTAATATCTTGTACTGTGAGATATTACATCAATTATATTTGTTGTAACTCGAGACTACAAATAAATAAGAAAGAAAGAAAGATAACACACACATGTATGAAGACTCGTAGATACCTCGAAATTGCTGAAACTTGTGCTCTGCTTTCATGCTTTTCCGATTAAAGTCTTGATTTTTTCTATTCTAAACAACCGTCCTATTTTAGTCCATAATTAATATGTTCATTCTTTATGGTCACTCATAAATTTGTATAATTTTGTACTTTATTGATCAAAATGTTCGATAATTCAGTTCATTGTAAAGTGTATTTGAGGTAAAATTTGATTTCAAAAGGACTAAATTGACGTATATTTTGATTTGGTATGAAATTGCCAAAAATTGATCTACGAGAAACTAAATTAAGAATACACACGGCAATGAAACCAAAATATAATCAAATAGACAAAAAATAAAACAGTATTAGCCTTAGTCTGGTTATCGGAATAAAAATTAATATAATTAAAATTTAAAAGTACAAAATTATTGAACTAGATATCATTTAATTAAATTGATGCTTTTTGCTTACCAAAAAAATATCGATACTTAACTTTTTAAATTTGGCTCAAATGAACTAGTAAATGAGGTTGGATCCTTTAATATCGGTGTTAAATTTGAAGTATGACACCTCATCTGATAGTCGTTAGATCAAAAAAGATCAATGATGTCACATGCTTACAAATCAGAATCGTTGATCTTTTTGACCTAACGACTCTCGGATGAGATGTCAAATTTCAAATTTGACATCGATATCAAAAGATCTTACCTCCTAATAAATTAATATATATTTTTACTAAAAAGTTAGGAGAGCCTGTTCCAATTTTAGATCAAGGTATCATCTTAACTGCGATTAATGAATAGTAAGAGAGCACACAAATATAAGAGTAGGACACAAATGGTTGAGACACATTAATGTTTTTGTGGAGTTAGTTATTTATTATATCCATAAATAGAATGGAATAGAGGGAAAAGTTCAAATAAACCTCCCGTGAATTATTTTTTTTGAATCACCTATCCTCCGTGTTTTATTTTTTTTTTATCATTTATCTCTCTGTGTTTTTTTCTATCTAAGTCTCTCCTTACAGTGTTAGGGAGTGCATGACAAGCTTCCCAGAATCAATTTTCTTTTTTCTTTTTTAATTTATGTTCCCAGGATCAGAAATAGATAGAAAACTCATTTGGTAAAATCGATTTATTTTTTTGTTCCCAAGATGAACCAGTTTAATTTTTGTGCTAAAAATAGAAAAAGAATAAAAAAAATTTGTTTTTTGTTCCCGGACACAAAATAAGAAACATTTGTTTCTCTCAAACACTCTCCACCACTACCATCATCACCACCACCACCATCATCTCAACACGACCACTGCCACCATCGTCCCCGTCGTCGTCGTAATACTAGTGTCGTCGTCACCACCACCACGATGTCACTGCCAGTCTGCCACCATCACCACAGCCTTCACCCATCGCCACCATCACCACAACGCTACTGTCACCACCGCCACCACATTACCCTCACCGTCACCAACCACCACCATCATCGTAGCAGCCACTGCCGTCACCACCACCACCATCATGCCACCGCCACCAATCACTACCACCATCGTAGCAGCCATTGCCGCCACCACCACTATCACTATCACCACCACCATACCACCACTACCACGCCATTACCACCACCACTATCACCATTGTCGTCGCCACTACTACCACGCCACAATCATCGCCACCTACCACCACTACCATTGTTACAGTCACTGTTTCACCACCACCACCATCGTCGCTGTCATCACTACCACCACCACCATCGTCGTTGTCACTATCGTCGTTGCCGCTGCCGCCGCTACCGCCACCACCATTACCAAGACCGTTGTCGCAGCCACTGTCGTCACCATCACCACCACCACCGCCGCAGCCATTGCCGTCACCACCACCACCATCACCACACCACCACTACCGCCACCATTACCACCACCACCACCACTGCCACACCATATGGAAAGGAAAGTGATGATCTGAAAAAAAATTGTGCTTCATAGAAATTATTTTTTATTATATTATTTGTTGTAGTATCAAACACAATTTTCATTCTCAGAATAAAAATAAAACATGTTATCAAACATATTTTTTTTCTCAGAAACTGTTCCAAGGCACAGAAATAGAAAAAAATTATTTCTTTTCAGAAACAGTGGTAAGGAACAGAATGGTTGTCATGCACACCCTTAAAGTTTTTGTTTATTATGACTATTCTACCCTTTTACAAAAATACACTTTAGCAGCTACCTTGTGTCTTCTTTTTCCCCAAATTTTGCAAAGATCGATCTTTTACAATATAAAATTTCTTCATTTTCAGGTATAATTTGTGAAGTTCCTATAATAAGAGAATAAATTTTCTACCCAATGGGTGCAGCTCAGTTGGTAACTTGGCGCTGAGTTAGTGGGGTTAGATATGTATTCGATTCTCGCTGAATGCATTCTTGGAGAGGGGGCTGAACCTTTAGCCATCACTGTTTCCCCGCACTCCGGATTAGTCCATAGCCGGCTCAAAGAGTCGAAACTCGTGGGGATACCGGAGGGAGCCAACTCGTCTCAAAGAGATAATTAGGGTTGGGTAACTCCAAAAAAAAAAAAAGAATAAATTTTCTTTTGATGTTTATAAGAAGCAAGTAAAATAAAAAATATTATTTAAATTTTGAAAACAATTATAAAAAGATAACAAGATAAATAACATTCATATAAGATAGGGTGTCACAATAGGTACTATAACTGTATTAATAAATTCTCATGAGTAATTATTAAAATAATTTTTGCTAGGTATATATTTTATTTGTGATATGTTACCTTAATGGTATATCTAGTGTATTACAATCAATTTAACCAAATAAATTACTTTATCTTTAATTTGAGTCCTTCATTAAACTTTGACATCTTCAAAATAATTATATAAGAATAACGACATGTATGTATAGGGAATCTAAATTAAAAGATAGAGAATAAAAAATCGTGTGACAATTTTGGCCTGACAAATTTAAGGGTGGACAAGAGCATCTCCTTCTATAAGGGCGAGGCTCGCGAAGATGCGTCAATATATCAGCCCTCTCGTTATATAAAGAATACATTTATACAAATATAGATCTTTGCACGCCAAGTTGGAATGACAAATTTAAAAAATGATATCTTATATTATAGTACGAAGCAGCCCTAAATTTTATCACGGAACACAATACGCTTTTTGTTAGTTCACGTAATTTGAGAAAGTCAAATCAAATATTTCAAATAAGGCTAATGTCGTCACCCATTAAAATCAATTTTAAAATCGAAATTAATTTGTTACAATTAGACCGAATTTTAAGGGTCCAAGATTTTTTAAAAAAGGATTTTTTAATATTTCATGACCTGGATTTTTTTATTTGTGATTGTGTTTGTATTATATTCGTATTGACCCATTAAAAATAAATAATTATATATTTATTAGGCTACTTTTATTTATTAAATTAAAAATAAGTGGGTTATTCATATTATATTATTTCAACCTATGTAACAAATGTTATAGAATAATATAAAAACTAATTTTGATAGGCCTTCACTTGCCAATTTAAGTTCTTGGTTGAAATTGTTGCTTTACATAGTATATGACCATGAGATCACAAATTTGATTCTCATCATTTCTCACTTTCTAGTAAAAATAAATAAGAATAATTATAAGTCTCATGCAATATTTACGCTTTAAGTCCATAGCTACGGGTTATATCAAAGGTATTCATATTCTTATTAAATTCATGTTGACTTAACCACGATCTACCAACTCAAATTATCACCCTCGTTTGTCTAATTATTCCTTGGGGTAAGTCAAGTTTTCTAGTTATCCTATTAGACAAGAAAAGAATCCTACAACAGGGTTTTAAAAATCAGATCGAACCGGCTGGGTCGACCCGGGTCTCGGTGACTCGGTAGGTTCCCCGATTCGAGCTACCCTTTGGACCGGTTACGCAGTCGACCCAGTTTAGACTGGTCAACTTGACCGGGTCCCAACGACCCGACGAGTTACAGGGGACCCAGTTTGAACCGGTCAAAGGTTTTTTTTTTAAAAAAAAATAAGTGCTATAAAATGAACGACGATGTTTTCCAGCCTTAGAGTTTCATACTTTCATCCAAAAAAATCTAAATCACTCTCATATCTCGTCGATTGTCATTCTTCATTGGCTGAGATTGGCGTCACTCTCATATCTCTCTTTTTTGTCTTAATTCTTAAGGCTACATAACCATTTACAAGACGAAAGTCAGTGGCTGGAATTGAACAAGTAAATCGTTGTTATCTATTTCTAATTGGGATTCTGGTCACTCAATCTGCTCACATTCCACAACTGGTTTGATACTTTTGGTTTATTAATCAATACCCATCATTTTGTCTTTTCTTTGTTGCAATTTTTCATTCTAACTTTGCTTAAGTTATTAGGTTTTTTGACCTTTTTGCCCCTCATTAATTAATTAATAACCAATTTGCCCCTCATCCAGAACTATCCACCATCCTGCCCCTATTTAATCGACTACGTTGAATATATAGTCGATCAAATGGTCAAAAGTCAGAATTTTTAGACCACGAAATGTAGTCGACTAAAAATCCATCTTGATCGACTACACATTTGGGATTTTTAGTCGACTAAAGAACGATATTTAGTCGATTAAATTTCGACTGAAACCCTATATTTTCCATGTTCTCGGTCTCATTTCGAATTTTGTTGTTGTGTAAACCAAAATAGTTCCCTTTTTTCATGTGTAATCCTTGCAAGCCCATTGTATTTCATCACACCGTCTTTAAAGCCCTAAAATTGTGAAATCATTGTCATTGCACAATTCCAAACCCCCAAAATCCGAACCCAAACCCCCAATTTCATAACCCTAGTCCCAATTTCGTGTGGAATATGAGCACAAGTCTAAACATGTATGTAACAATGATCTACTATGATAGAAAGCATTATGAAGGCCCCAATGGAGTTCAATTTGAAGAAAAAACGAAAATGTTGAAAATCAAACGGGGCACTACATACAATGAGCTAAAGGGGAGAATTCAGCAAAAATTGGGTCTGCAAGGCAGCCAATGCGTTCAGCGGATGATTGCCAGGGTAGAGACTACAGTTGGTAAGGATGTTATATACTACATTGGTAACGATATATGTGATGATGAAGATGTGAAATGTGTCATAGATGCAATTGTTGACCGAAAATTTCAAAATTTTATTGAGATATATGTTGAATTAGATTGGGGTCAATCTTCATCTGCACCCATGCATATAAGAAGTGAACCGTATTTTGGTCATGAAGAAAGAGTAGTCAATTTATCTGCACCTGCACCTGTCATAAGTCAGATAACACTGAGGGAAATAGATGAGGATGAGCAGGATGCCGTTATGGACAGCGATGAGGACGGTGAACCTGAGAGTTTTATTCCGCTAGGTGACACGTCAGATACTGACGTAGAGGGTGATTTCGACGCTGACACAAGCTCACCATCCCCGGGTTCTCAGGTTACGAGACCACTTCGTGTTGACCCTGTTAGCAGTGGTAAGATTCGTTTTTAAAGATTTAATGTAGCATTTCTTCTTTGTGTTATCATTGGTATTGATGGTGGCATTATAGTTTTTGACGTAGGTTCTGAGGTCGAGCCATTTTGGAACGAAAGCTCACATTATTCCTTCATTAATTGGGCCCACCCTAATGATGAGACGGAGATATTGTATGGTGACGATGACTTGCAGGTGGCTGGCAATTAGGGGATCCTTTATATTTGTATCAGGAGTTTCGTAGCAAATCTGAAATGCAACATGCAGTCAAATTATATTGTATGAAGGCTCACCGTACTGCCGTTGTGGCAAAAAGTGATGACCATAGATTTGTGATGAAGTGTCGACACCATAATGATGGATGTCCCTAGTATGTGAGGGCATTGTTACCGAAGAATGGAAATACTTGGGTGGTCAGTAAGTGGGGAAAAGAACACACCTGCCTAAACCAAGGTCTTACCTGGGATCATAGACAGTTGGATTCTGATGTGATATGTGCAGCCATTATCAGTATGTATTATTCAATGTATCTAACTTCCTAAGGTATGTCTACGTTAATCAGTTTGTATTCTGATGGTCGGTCGGTGTTTTTTTTTATATATAGGTATGTTAAAAGAAGATCCATCATTAAAGCCAGTTCTTATTCAAGAGAGGGTACAACGTTTGTATGGATACCACATATCTTACAGGAATGCTTGGAAGGCTAAAATGAAGGCCATTGTCAAGTTATTTGGTGATTGGGATAAATCGTATGCATTCTTACCTGGTTGGCTGACATACATGACACAGGTTAATGTGGGTTCTGTGTTCAAGATTGATACGGACCAATGTGTTGATGAACGTCGAGTTTATACGGATAAGGCTATCTTTCACAGGGTTTTTTGAACCTTTCACCAGTGCATTGAGGCCTTCAAATATTGTAAACCCATAATCCAAATTGATGGCACGCATTTGTACGGTAAATACAAAGAAACTCTTTTGATTGCTACGTCACAAGATGGAGATGGATACATTCTTCTTATTGCTTTTGCTATTGTTCCTCCGGGTGAGAGATTGGATGATTGGTCGTGGTTTCTTAGCCTCATGCGTTTTCATGTCACGCATAGGCATGGCATTTGTCTAATATCCGATCGTCATCCCAGCATCATAAGGGCTGTAAGAGATCATGCCGGTTGGCAGCCACCATTTGCGTATCACGTGTTTTGTCTACGTCACATCGGAAGCAACTTTAACACTAAGTTTAGGGATGTGGAATTGAAGAAAACCCTGATAAAGCTAGGTACTATCTTCTTTTTTAATATATATATATATATATAAATTGTATCTAATGCATCCTTTTGTATCTAACGCATACAATTTTCATGTATTCCAGGGTACTTGAGTTCAAAGATTCATTTTGATATCAGATTTCAGGATTTTATCGACAGTAACCCTCAAGTAGCTTCATGGATAGATCAGATTCCCAAAGAAAAATGGTGCAGGTCTTACGATGAGGAGGGTCGGAGGTTTGGTCACATGACGACCAACCTATCTGAGTGTGTGAATAAGGTCCTGAGGGGTGCACGGAAATTGCCTATAACAGCATTGGTGAAGATGACTCAAAGTAGACTTGTTGAGTATTTCGTCAAGAGACGTGAAAAGATCCAAAAAGCAAAGGCAAAGGGTTGGAGAATTGCAAAAAAGGTTGAGGATATCATGCAAAAAAATGATCAATTAACAGTGAGTCTCCGTGTGCGGGTTTTTGATAGGGACCTGTAGCTATTTGAAGTTGAGGATGCCTACAATCAATCAACTCATGATGCAGGTGACATAATGAGGGTGGACTTGCTCAATCGCAAATGTCAATGTGGACGGTTCACATCTAGAAGATTTCCTTGGAGGCACGTATTAACAGTGTGCAAGGTAGAAAAGTTGAACCACTATGATTATGTTGATCCTGTGTTCTCCATTGCACAAATTGATAAGGTATATGCTGCTCATTGGTATCCAATGGGCAATGAGTTGTTGATTCCACAAATTGATGGCCCAACCATTATCCCAAATGCATCTTTGGTACGTATGTAACACCCCGTAGTACTCCGGTTGTTAACATACATGATATTTAACATTCACAGCGGAAGACTTTATTTGAAAAGGAATAAAGCATCTTATAAAAATACGAGTAAACTTTTTCCAAAACATTTCATAAAAACATTTCTAAAAACCTTCACGTCAGATACCGCGAAAGCGTAAATCTAAATATACATCTACTAATTAATCCCATGAGCCAGTATTAGTGGCCATTGACCATCAAGATATGACATCAAGTGTCATCCCTGACGGAGTCTCACGGACAGCATAACGACTGTATTTCGGATAACTAGAAACATGATTCTACACATACAGATAACCTAATTAATACAACAATTTAAACAGATAGCTTGCAAGTCCCACACGGACTACAATCCCCTTAATGGGTCAATACAACTAATAAGGCTCCATGCCCAAATTAACTGAATACATGCATCAAGTCTATATTAATTCGAAGTATAAAAGTATCAGTAAATAATCCATGGCTCTAAGAATACTATCACGAGCCTAAATAAATACATACCATAATCTCCATAAAATAATTAAGCATGTTAACAAGTCTACATGCCAACATCAAATCTAAACATAATATAAAATCATCAGCTGCATCATCAACTACTCCAATGCGGGGGCCTTGCCCCTAGAAGCATCACCACTACTCTGGGTACCTGAAATGATGTCCCCAAACGGGGTAAGATAACAACATCTCAGTAAGCTCAAGGTTCATAGAGGATCCTCTAACCCCTGAGCCCACTTCCTGCATAACAAGTCAGATATAAAGCATATAATACAGACATACAACATAAACATAGCATCATCATATCATCCTTGTGTAACCCTAGGGTCAAAGCCATAGACGGTTACACATGTGTGACTTCCAGGGTCAATCCATAGACAGTCAACACAACCTCAATATGAAATAGCTCCCAGAGTCAAGTCATAGGCAGCCTACATACCATGATCACTGGCCAGGATCCTCATAACATATATCATCAGTGCATCATCATAACATCAAGATCATATAACATCTATATGAATGTGAATGAATGCACATATACATCATACCATATACTTTCATACAATATAACCATAATGCCCACCATCATGGTGGGGCCACAATAGAGAGGAGTCAACTAGAACTAGGAGCTTACCTTAGGGAGCTTAGCACAAGCCCACACTCCAATATAATACGTATGCTCCAACAAAATCCTCAAGTGCACGGTTCTCTAGGCACACCTAGAGTAGGAACCATTCATATCATTAATTACATATTAATTAATCAAGTCCTATCCACGAATGAATCATTTAATGATTCCACTTTTCATACTCATATGCCAATAATATGCCCATTACAAGCCTAGACCAATTATTACTTATTACATATTTTAGTGCATTATTACAAGCCACTTTAATCTTCAATTACTTACATAGCTTAGAATCACATGCAAGGCTCACTTAGATTATTTTCAACTCATCCAAGTCATATTTATGATTATTATAAGTTACTAAGGGTTCCCCTAAGCCCACTTAGCTTAAATATCACTTTTACGGTTTTTCCATAACTGTACATGCTTCTGTTTTCTAGTTATTGGGCATGACTCACTTGTTATAAAATTCTCATCTTTTAGTATGTTAATCTAGACTCAATTACCTTTCCAACAAGGTATCATATGCCTCATTTAAAGTTTCCTAGCTCCGGTTATCACCATTTGAAGTTGGACAAACAAAGCTGTTTGCCAACTCCGAACAGGGCCCTAAACATCCTTTACCATTTCTGCGATTATGGAAATTCTACTAAATCAATTGCTCTAAAATTTTTATGTAGACAATTAGAAACTTTTATCTTTAATTAGACATATTATGAGCCTAATTGGAGTAATAATTGAGGGAGAAAAAATTCATGGAAGTGTCAGCCATGTACAGCGCCCCTGCACATGCCTCCCTGTGCAGTCCTCACTCAAACGAACATACAGAATGGAATATATCTTCACTTGATACCAAATTCTGACACCACGTAGATAACATCTCAATCTTCAATTTGATATAAGGCACATTCCTATATGACCTCTGTGGAGGAAGATATGTTCTCCCCAATTTTGCCTAAAAACTGGTTACTTAGCCTTAAATGTGTTTACTTAACAAACCTTAATTACTTTTGATTATAAATCCTAATTCACATTAATTCTTGGATTTTTCTATTATTAAGTCACATTATGAAATATCCTTAGTCCTATTATGTCATGATACTTAAATTTTACTAATTATTTAATTAGTGTACCTAAACCTTACTTTAGTCCAATTTTAGAGTTAAATCCTTGATTACTTTTGTTAATTAATCTCTACCCTTAATTAATCACCTAATTCATCATCTCCTTAATTTTAACACAACTAAACCCTTATGTACTTTATGGGGAAGATTTGATTAGCTATATTAATTAGGATTTTTAGCCATTATTAATCATGATTAGTGAGTTTTACTTAGAGTTAACCCACCTAGTTAATCTTTCTAATCATTTTTCCACACTTAACAACTTAATCACATTTTTTTGTCATCAAACCCTATCCTTACATGATATGGCTGAAATGTTCATGGTCCATTTTTGAGTTCATAGTCATCTTTTTACATGAACATCACTCAAAGGTCCAAAGGTGGCACCTTTAGTCATCCAATCCATCATTCCATGGTTCCAAACACACACACTTAAGAATCATCATCAAACCATGAAATTACGAAATTTTAAACAACATTCTCCTCATGAACATATCAAAACCAAGGCACTCAACAAGTAAAAGGGAGGCTTTTTGGTTCATATTTCCCAAGTGGGAGCTTACATCTTCAAGGTTTCTCCTTTAGCTCAAGTCTCCACCTTTTTCCACCAAGAACACACCTTTAGGCAAGCACACACCTTCATGAACATTCTCATGAGTTAGGCTCAAGAACATAAGAAGAAAAGATGATATTTTTCATGAAAAAAATTTAAGAACACTTTCCCAAAAATCAAAAGAAACAAGCAAGCAAGTGTGATTCTTCAAGAGAGCTCAAGAACACAACTCCATAGCCTTTGCTCTCCACAAAACCATGGCTGTTTGGGATGATAAGGGACACGAAATTTTTGATTCACACCATGAAAATGGTATGGTTGTGAAGAGGAGAGTGAGGGGAACAATCTTTGTGAAGGAAGTTTGGTGGTTTAGAGAGATTTAGGTGAAGAAATCTTAGAGAGAAGTGAGAGAGTTTTCAAAATTTGAAACTTAGAGAGAGAAGGAGGTGAAGGGGCTGCTGATCAGAAATGGAAGGGAAGGAGAGGAGGGTGCCCTAATGAGGGGTGCCATGTCACTTAACTGATATTCGTCCTTTAGTGAGACCCGGTGTAATTTTTAACTGATCCGTCGTCAAATTTTTACCCGGAAACTCTCAAGACTCTAACTTTAAGTACTTAACATTAATTTTGTCTAATTATCATGTTCATAACTTAAAAATTTGATTAGTAGATCACAGATCCACTAACAGTTGTTTAATTGCACTGTAGTCTTTACCGGTGTTCTTAATTGTACCCGGATTTCATAATCTTCTTAACTTTAACATTTTTGGTCTAATTATGACTTGTTAGGCATATATTGGTCTTTATTTCTATTTTCTTATCTTTTTCCTGTTCCGGGATTCTACCGGATGCTGCTACAGCAGTACCAAATACCCGGCAGAAGTGACTTTTCAAAAATACCCCAATATGGGTATCAATCTTCACCAAATCATATCCTAACCTAATTCATGATGTTTATATCATTAAATTAGCTCTCTAACTATAATTTGCTAACTTGGAGCTATTCTACTAACTGTTATTATGTCAGCAGTCAAATTTAACAGATCAAAATTCATCTGTGCATAATACCTCAATATGGGTATCAAAATTCTTATAATTTTATGCTCATTCCATTTATGACTATAAGGTCCTCATTATAACCCTCTAATTTAAAAGTCATATAATTAGGGTTATTATATTCACCACACCTTTTAAAAGATTTTGTCCTCAAAATCAGATCATACCTGATATCAAAATCGGGATATTGCCGGAGAATATCATCCTCCCGCTCCCATGTGGCATCCTCTTGTGTCAATCCTTCCCATTGGATCTTGATCATGGGAATAACTCTATTTCGAAGCTGTTTCTCATCTCGAGCAAGAACCTTAGAAGGTCCAACAACGAACTTCAGGTCCTTCTTAACCTCTATGTCATCATACTGTACAATGTGTGAATAATCAGATATATATCTGCGGAGTTGACTCACATGGAAAACGTCATGTAAATTCGCCAAGTTGGGAGGTAGAGTAAGTTGATACGCCACCGGTCCGACCCTCTTAATTATCTGGTAGGGCCTAATGAACCGTGGACTCAACTTCCTCACTCCCAAGGCACGCCCAACACCTGTAGTAGGTGATAATCGGATGAATACATGATCCCCTTCAGAAAACTCAAGGGGTCTGTGCTTGGCATCATAGTAACTCTTCTGACGGCTCTGGGCTTTCTTCAGCCTATCTCTGATCATCTCAATCTGCTTCATAGTCTCTTGGACCAAGTCTGGCCCCAATAACTGTCTTTCTCCGATCCCCGTCCAACAAGTAGGTGCTCTACACCTACGGCCATACAAGGCCTCATAAGGAGCCATGCCCAGACTGGCATGATAACTGTTGTTGTAGGAGAACTCAACCAGTGGCAGGTACTTGTCCCAAGTATTACCTTGCTCAAGCACACACGCTCTCAGCATGTCCTCTAGTGTCTGAATGGTCCTCTTTGTCTGACCATCTGTCTGCGGGTGATAAGCAGTACTCAATCTCAATTGAGTACCAAAGGCCTCATGTAACGCTTCCCAAAAGCGTGAAGTAAACTTCGGATCCCAATCGCTAACTATGCTTTCGGGAATTCCATGAAGCTTCACAATCTCTCTAACATATAGTTTGGCTAGCTGCTCTGTGGAAAAGGTCGTCTTGACTGGAATGAAATGGGCGGATTTAGTCAACCTATCAACCACAACCCATATGGAATCAAATCCAGCCTGGCTTCTTGGTAATCCAACAACAAAGTCCATGGATATACTCATCCACTTCCACTCCGGAATATCTAATAGTTGTAGCAAACCAGAAGGCTTCTGATGCTCAATTTTTACCTTCTGACAAATAAGGCACTTATTCACAAACTGGGCTATGTCTTTCTTCATCCCAAACCACCAAAAATTCTGTTTCAAATCTTGGTACATCTTAGTTGCACCTGGGTGGATGGTGTACTTACCCATATGACCCTCTGTTAACACTTCTTCTACCATTGGTCCCTTCGGGACAATTAACCGATCTTTGTAGTATTTCACATGAGAAGCATCGGTGAACACAAAATCTTGCTCTTTCATCATTTGGATCCCTTCATCAAGCACTTGGGCCGCTTTAACTTTTTCCATTAACTAATTTCGGACTTCGACCGTAGTCATGAAATATGAAGTCTCAAATGGTGTCACAGAAATTCACAAATCCCTGAACTCCTCAATCAAATCATACTCTGCAATCATCATGCTAGCCACACCCGTGGTCTTTCTGCTCAAGGCATCAGCCACTACATTCGCCTTTCCAGGGTGATACTGAAGGTCAAAC
>NW_026897732.1:0-37160 GCF_033153095.1 Gastrolobium bilobum | reverse complement strand
TAACCTGGTCTTGCAATATTTTGTCAATATCTTCATCATATCGCTTTATCACGTTTGCAGGCATATCTTCTAGTTTGATTTAATTTTTCAGCTCATTTTTATTTGCCTTGATATTTATGTCAATACATGCTTTGAATACATTGCCGTCAGGCACCAAATCCCATAAAATATGTATTCTCAGAAAATAAATAAATATAGATTAATATTATTTTCACATAATAGTAAATTAGACCAACTCATAATGCACAATTATTTAATCAAATGAAATACATTCCCGGAAGTGTACATATTTGAAACTTCATAGCGTTATATTCCTGAAAAATGTAACATTACAGTTAAAACCACCATTATTTTATTTTTCATTGCAATTATTTAAATTAATAACAAGGACAAGATATGCCTCATTTGTTGTAACAACATATGTGTCTTCACGTGTACCTTGAGTTCAGATTCTCCTATATAGTGAAATTAAAATCTTATGCTTGTGAAAATTATTAGAAATAATGAAAATAAGCCATGGTATGAAGGGTTACATATAAATAACATAACTTCTCAGACCATAGGATAAACGGTTACACAGAAATCATGTGTAAGATATTTCCCTTTACATGTCTTCATGCATAAGATATTTCCATTTCTTTGTCATCATGCAACAACGAATTATATTCTAAATCCATCATTCAATAATAACTCTCCTTCATTGGCGTCATGCGTGAGATATTCCCATAAAAATGATACAATACGAAAAATTTACACCATTTTTGTAACAGGCCTTACCATACACAAAGGCGATGAGGGATGTGAAGGGAAATCTTACTTTGTAAGAAGAAATTATGATACCAATCAATTCAAGACACTCCAAAACACATGAAATACATGAAAGTTAGACGTGCTTACCTTTGAAAAATCTTCCCTTTCAACATACCAAAAATAATAGAATACGTGTCCTCCACGCATTATTCTTTCCTAATAAATGAAAGAGAGCATAGACAAAGTAAATGATAGATATTCTAATATATTAAATTTCTAACTGATCCTCTAACCTACTCACTAACAAAACAAAAAGTGAAGTGCATCTAGACGCACATCTACATTTAATATAATTATTGACAATATATGTTATTCCTTAAAGATATTAAATTTTTTGAGAAATTACAAATATTAAATACGAAGAAGAAAACTAATTTAAAATATAAAATTATACCTGACCACAACAGGTCTCTGTCTCACAAATTCTTTAGACATCTGCTACTACACGTCCATTTATGTCTCTACCTTTTACTTCTAAGCGTAGGCTCTTTTCTTTAATTATATTTAACAATGTCATTTTTTATTCTTAAAAGTAGGGTTGTCCTTGTTCGGGAACATCCATGACTCTGCTTAATTAATACTTGTTATTAATACACTTGTTAGAAATAATTTTTATAAAAATATTATGATACTAAATTTTACCTCAATCTAAATTTGTATATATTACATAGCTTTACTTTGGTTTCAATTCTAACTAACCTAAAATGAAAAAGGAGAGCAATTAATAAAAGGTTGGAAGTAATAATACCTCAAGATAAATTTGCATATCTTTACCTGTAATTTTGACTGTGCTTTTGCAGCCAATGGTTAACCTGGTCTTGTAATATTTTGTCCATATCTTCATCATATCCCTTTATCATGTTTGCAGGCATATCTTCTAGTTTCATTTAATTTTTCAGCTCATTTTATTTGCCTTGTTATATATGTCAATACATGCTTTGAATCCATCGCCGTCAGGCACCAAATCCCATAAAATATGTATTCTCAGAAAATAAATAAATATTCCTTAATATTATTTTCACATAATAGTAAATTAGACCAACTCATAATGCACAATTATTTAATCAAATGAAATACATTCCCGGAAGCGTACATATTTGAAACTTCATAGCGTTATATTCCTGAAAAATGTAACATTACAGTCAAAACCACCATAATTTTTTTTTCACTGCAATTATTTAAATTAATAACAAGGACAAGATATGCCTCGTTTGTTGTAACAACATATGCGTCTTCACGTGTACCTTGAGTTCAGATTCTCCTATATAGTGAAATTACAATCTTATGCTTGTGAAAATTATTAGAAATAATGAAAATAAGCCATGGGATGAAGGGTTACATATAAATAACATAAATTCTCAGACCATAGGATAAAGGGTTACACAGAAATCATGTGTAAGATATTTCCCTTTACATGTCGTCATGCATAAGATATTTCCATTTCTTTGTCATCATGCAACAATGAATTATATTCTAAATCCATCATTTATCGTCATGCAACAATGAATTATATTCAAAATTCATCATTCAATAATAACTCTCCTTCCTTGGCGTCATGCGTTAGATATTCCCATAAAAATGATACAATCCGAAAAATTTACACCTTTTTTGTAACATGCCTTACCATACACAAAGGCGTTGAACGATGTGAAGTGAAATCTTACTTTGAAACCAAAAATTATGATACCAATCAGTTCAAGACACTCCAAAACACATGAAATAGATAAAAGTTAGACGTGCTTACCTTTGAAAAATCTTCCCTTTCAACATACCAAAAATAATAGAATACGTGTCCTCCACGCAATATTCTTTCCTAATAAATGAAAGAGAGCATAGACAAAGTAAATGATAGATATTCTAATATATTAAAATTCTAACTGATCCTCTAACCTACTCACTAACAAAACAAAAAGTGGAGTGCATCTAGACGCACATCTACATTTAATACAATTATTGACAATATATGTTATTCCTTAAAGATATTAAATTTTTTGAGAAATTACAAATATTAAATACGAAGAAGAAAACTAATTTAAAATATAAAATTATACCTAACACAACATGTCTCTGTCTCACCAATTGTGTAGAAGTCTCCTACTACACGTCCATTTATGTCTCTACCTTTTACTTCTACGCGTAGGCTCTTTTCTTTAATTATATTTAACAATGTCATTTTTTATTCTTGAAAGTAGGGTTGTCCTTGTTCGGGAACATCCATGCCTCTGCTTAATTAATACTTGTTATTAATACACTTGTTAGAAATAATTTTTATAAAAATATTATAATACTAAATTTTACCTCAATCTAAATTTGTATATATTACATAGCTTTACTTTGGTTCCAATTCTAACTAACCTAAAATGAAAAAGGAGATCAATTAATAAAAGGTTGGAAGTAATAATACCTCAAGATAAATTTGCATCTCTTTACCTGTAATTTTGACTGTGCTTTTGCAGCCAATGGTTAACCTGGTCTTGTAATATTTTGTCCATATCTTCATCATATCCCTTTATCATGTTTGCAGGCATATCTTCTAGTTTCATTTAATTTTTCAGCTCATTTTTATTTGCCTTGTTATATATGTCAATACATGCTTTGAATCCATCGCCGTCAGGCACCAAATCCCATAAAATATGTATTCTCAGAAAATAAATAAATATAGATTAATATTATTTTCACATAATAGTAAATTAGACCAACTCATAATGCACAATTATTTAATCAAATGAAATACATTCCCGGAAGCGTACATATTTGAAACTTCATAGCGTTATATTCCTGAAAAATGTAACATTACAGTCAAAACCACCATAATTTTTTTTTCATTGCAATTATTTAAATTAATAACAAGGACAAGATATGCCTCGTTTGTTGTAACAACATATGCGTCTTCACGTGTACCTTGAGTTCAGATTCTCCTATATAGTGAAATTACAATCTTATGCTTGCAAAAATTATTAGAAATAATGAAAAGAAGCCATGGGATGAAGGGTTACATATAAATAACATAACTTCTCAGACCATAGGATAAAGGGTTACACAGAAATCATGTGTAAGATATTTCCCTTTACATGTCGTCATGCATAAGATATTTCCATTTCTTTGTCGTCATGCAACAATGAATTATATTCTAAATCCATCATTCATCGTCATGCAACAACGAATTATATTCAAAATCCATCATTCAATAATAACTCTCCTTCCTTGGCGTCATGCGTTAGATATTCCCATAAAAATGATACAAACTGAAAAATTTACACCATTTTTGTAACATGTCTTACCATACACAAAGGCGTTGAGGGATGTGAAGGGAAATCTTACTTTGAAACAAAAAATTATGATACCAATCAGTTCAAGACACTCCAAAACACATGAAATAGATAAAAGTTAGACGTGCTTACCTTTGAAAAATCTTCCCTTTCAACATACCAAAAATAATAGAATACGTGTCCTCCACGCAATATTCTTTTCTAATAAATGAAAGAGAGAATAGACAAAGTAAATGATAGATATTCTAATATATTAAATTTCTAATTGATCCTCAAACCTACTCACTAACAAAACAAAAAGTGGAGTGCATCTAGACGCACATCTACATTTAATACAATTATTGACAATATATGTTATTCATTAAAGATATTAAATTTTTTGAGAAATTACAAATATTAAATACGAAGAAGAAAACTAATTTAAAATATAAAATTATACCTAAACACAACATGTCTCTGTCTCACCAATTGTGTAGAAGTCTCCTACTACACGTCTATTTATGTCTCTCCCTTTTTCTTCTACGCGTAAGCTCTTTTCTTTAGTTATATTTAACAATGTCATTTTTTTTTTGTAGGTTAACAATGTCATTTTTTAAAAAAAGTAGGGTTGTCCTTGTTCGAGAGCATCCACGCCACTGCTTAATTAATACTTGTTATTAATACACTTGTAAGAAATAATTTTTATAAAAATATTATAATACTAAATTGTACCTCAATCTAAATTTGTATATCTTACGTAGCTTTACTTTTGTTCCAATTCTAACTAACCTAAAATGAAAAAGGAGATCAATTAATAAAAGGTTGGAAGTAATAATACCTCAATATAAATTTGCATCTCTTTACCTGTAATTTTGACTGTGCTTTTGCAGCCAATGGTTAACCTGGTCTTGTAATATTTTGTCCATATCTTCATCATATCGCTTTATCATGTTTGCAGGCATATCTTCTAGTTTCATTTAATTTTTCAGCTCATTTTTATTTGCCTTGTTATTTATGTCAATACATGCTTTGAATACATCGACGTCAGGAACCAAATCCCATAAAATATGTATTCTCAAAAAATAAATAAATATAGATTAATATTATTTTCACATAATAGTAAATTAGACCAACTCATAATGCTCAATTATTTAATCAAATGAAATACATTCCCGGAAGCGTACATATTTGAAACTTCATAGCGTTATATTCCTGAAAAATGTAACATTACAGTCAAAACCACCATAATTTTATTTTTCATTGCAATTATTTAAATTAATAACAAGGACAAGATATGCCTCATTTGTTGTAACAACATATGCGTCTTCACGTGTACCTTGAGTTCAGATTCTCCTATATAGTGAAATTACAATCTTATGCTTGCGAAAATTATTAGAAATAATGAAAAGAAGCCATGGGATGAAGGGTTACATATAAATAACATAACTTCTCAGACCATAGGATAAAGGGTTACACAGAAATCATGTGTAAGATATTTCCCTTTACATGTCGTCATGCATAAGATATTTCCATTTCTTTGTCGTCATGCAACAATGAATTATATTCTAAATCCATCATTCATCGTCATGCAACAACGAATTATATTCAAAATCCATCATTCAATAATAACTCTCCTTCCTTGGCGTCATGCGTTAGATATTCCCATAAAAATGATACAAACTGAAAAATTTACACCATTTTTGTAACATGTCTTACCATACACAAAGGCGTTGAGGGATGTGAAGGGAAATCTTACTTTGAAACAAAAAATTATGATACCAATCAGTTCATGACACTCCAAAACACATGAAATAGATAAAAGTTAGACGTGCTTACCTTTGAAAAATCTCTCCTTTCAACATACCAAAAATAATAGAATACGTGTCCTCCACGCAATATTCTTTACTAATAAATGAAAGAGAGAATAGACAAAGTAAATGATAGATATTCTAATATATTAAATTTCTAATTGATCCTCAAACCTACTCACTAACAAAACAAAAAGTGGAGTGCATCTAGACGCACATCTACATTTAATACAATTATTGACAATATATGTTATTCATTAAAGATATTAAATTTTTTGAGAAATTACAAATATTAAATACGAAGAAGAAAACTAATTTAAAATATAAAATTATACCTAAACTGTAACACCCCAAATGTAAATACATATAGGGTGCACCTTCATCATGCATTCAACGCGCGGAAGTCTAAATTTAAACTTTACGAATGCAAATATCAGAGTGCGGAATGGAAACACATAACCATACTTATTCCATATAAAATTAAAAGCGTTAAAACATCAATACAAAATAAATAACACTAAACATTATTTAGTGCCTGTTTGGATCCTCTTATTTTTAAGCTAGAAGCTACTTATAAGCATAAGCTAGGCCAAACAGGTTTTGGAAAAAGCTCTTATAACGAAAAGCTCTTTTTTTATAATGAAGAAAAAGCTGAAAATTAAAAGCTCCTAGAAGGAGCTTTTTTTTAAGCTCTTATTTGTTTTTCTTGAATTGTGTGCTTTTTTTTAAATGAAGAGTGATAAAGATAGAAAAAGAGATAATTTTCTTGAAATATGTGCTTTTAAGTAATTTTTAAGCTAAATTTTTTTTGTAATTTCCAAACAGCTTTTAGCTTCTTTTTTTAAGCTCTTTATTTTAACTTTATCTTATAAGTAGCTTCTAGCTTAAAAATAAGAGGATCCAAACAGGCTCTTAATGTAATCCCAAAACGATTAACTAATCATAAATAAAAACATAATTTATGCCGCATCATAAGCCCAGTCATAATGTGGTTGTGGTTCCTCTAGCCATTGTGTACTTAGTGCTTCATCGAAATCATAATGTGGAAAAGCTTCTATTAATAATTTCATAGCCTCAGTCCATAGGCCTCTATCTGTTAGATCCTTTAGTTTCTCTTCCCAGGTAGGTGGAGTTTCTTCTTCTTTACGTACCAGTCTCTTACCCTTTCTTTCCCACATAACTTTCTTATTACTTTTTTTTCATCTTTTCCTGAAATGGGTGGTCAAGGGGGGTGAGATTTTGGGGAAAATCTCAGTAAGGTTCACAGCTGGAGCATTCTCCAACTATGACGCTTACTCCTGCAACAGTTTATAATAACAATACAAAATGGAACATTTAACATCATCATATAAAAATATCATGCCATCATCATCATCATCATATTCCTGCCGGCTTTTACGAACTTACGGAGATACCCAGAGTCCTCGTCAGGTTGCAACTGGAGTATCAGTGCACAGGCCAACATTTAATAGCATGGTTTTAAGTTTCAAAAATATCATAATCACATAATGTAAAGCACTATAAACATATTGCAGTCAGACCATAACTTATCATAGTTTCATAATGGTGGCATACATAGAGAGATTACTTCAACAACTGTAAACACTTACAGTACTTGTCGTTCTTTACTTGTATACTTTCAACTTTTGATCTCTTTACTTGCCTGTTTGCTCCCTTGACTCCCTAACATCATCATATCATCTTTTAGTAACTTATATAACATTCAACATTTGTGTTTTATCCATGTATAGGTTTCGGCTTTGCAGGTTTAATTACCTAGAGGAGTTGTTTTGCTTACTTACCCACTTGTGTAGGTTTTAGGACATTATTAGGTCATCATAACACTTAATAGAATTATTAAAGATTTCATTCTAGGCATGTATAGGTTCGGCCACCATAGATAAACATCTAGGAATATAATTTTTAAAACATGCTTTCAATTATATTATTAACTTAACATGGTTAGATCCTTTCAACATTAATCAAATAAAACCTCTTTTAGCTACATACCATTCGGCCTTATTGCCCTAAAATACCTAAGGGGTTACTTCTAAAACATGCTTCTAACATTATTGATAATTTATCATATTTAAATCCTAGCATCATTCAAAACATCATCTTATATATTCGGCCAACTAAGGTTATGATCATGCAAAATTGATTTAGAACCTAGGCTACTAAACATGCTAATCTAACATCATCATTTCATCATCTTTCATATCATTTAAACATCTCTTCATGCTTATAATTATCATACATGGTTCGGCCTTCTAGGGATCATATACTTAGGATATCACTTTCATGCTTTTACATGTCATTCCTAACCAAGAAGGTTCATAGGCTTACCTTTGATGATGATCAACGACTTAAGGAAACACTTCTTGACCTTTGACTACTTTGAATCTTCTTGAATGAACTTCCTTCCTCCTTGAACATACAAGGCCGCAAGCTTAAAGAGAGGAGAAGAGGGATTTTCTTGCTTAGAGATGAAGGGTTCTTTGGTGGAATGGTTAGGAAGAAGGACGAAGATCCAAGCTTGTATTTGATCTTGGAACAATTAGGTATTTCTCACTAACACACTCACCATTTCGAAGCATTCATGGACTTCACAAAATGAACTAAACTCTTTGTTCTTTCCTTTGGTAGTGCCGCGGCTATAGAGGGAAAAATGAGAGACTAAAGCTTGTTCAAATAGGCAACCTAGAAGCCTTGCCATTACTTGATTGCTAGTAGGTTTCGATCACATTAAATGAGATTAAGGTGGTGATTTGTTGTCATAGGTTAGATTGCTTAATTTAGGGACAAGAACATGATGTCAATTTCCTTGATTAAGGAAATTTAGTGATTGCTTGATTTAAGGAATTGATGATGTGTGACTAATCGTCATTAAAAGTTGCTCCCTTGATTTAAGGGATTGATGAGGTGTGACTAATCGTCATAAAGGTTGCTTCCTTGATTTAAGAAACATAATTATTTGATTGATTGACATATTGTCATCAATTTGCTTGATTTAGGGAAAGTGATTGACTACTAATCATCATAATCCTAACTTCCTTGTTTAAAGGAATTTGACTGGCTTGACTTAAGGAAATTCGATTTGCATCTAATGGCTTGAAAATCAAATAAAATCAAATTTATTTCCTACACCTAGGCCGCAGATTTTAAATGCTTGGAAGGAAAAGATTTCCTTTAATTTTGGACCATGATTTATTCCTTAAGATTATGGACCTTTAACCTATTAACCTGACCTAATTTGTGCCTATTTTTCCATGATTTTATGACACTTTAAATTGACTTCTTAGAGCTTGTTTTCTCTAGTAAAATCGTGGGCTTCTTGCTTGTAGGGAAAGAATTCTAATTTAATTCCTAGTCATATAGTACTTCTTTAGGTTTATTATGTCATGGCCTTACTTTGGGCTTTAACTTGATTTGGGTTTCATTTACCTTATTGGACTTTACTTTATCATATAGAGCTTTCTTTGTATCACTTGGACTTGTCCACATTAAATGGAATTAAAACTTCCTTTGTTAGGTTATACTTTGATCCATGAATTCATTGGATCCCTAATGCTTATGTCTTTGGTCCATTGTACCCATACTTCTAATTTACTTAATCATAAACTATTTCATCTGAAATGTCTCGTTTATTAATTATCATAATTCTTCATTAATCATGATACAATATTTAGGGTTGTTATATCCTCCCCCACTAATAAAATTTTCGTCCCGAAAATTACTATAACTCGGGGTACTTCTGTCTAATCTCATCTTCTCGCTCCCAAGTTGCTTCTTCGGGAGTCCTTCCTTGCCATTGCACTTTTACCATGGGTATCACCTTGCTGCGAATCTGCTTTTCTTCTCTATCCAGAATCTTGATTGGTACCACCGGGATCTTCAAATTAGGTCGTACTTCCACTTCATCCGGTAATACAACATGTGAGGGATCGGCTACATATTTCTTCAATTGGCTAACATGAAATACATCGTGAAGATTTGCCAAATTTGGAGGTAATGCCAACTGATAAGCTACCGGCCCCACCCTTTTCAGAATCTGATAAGGACCGATATAACGCGGACTTAACTTTCTTACACCGAGTGCTCTTCCAATACCTGTAATAGGAGAGAGCTTAACAAATACATGTTCCCCTACTTCAAAGTCTAGGGGTCGGTGCTTCAAATCATAATAACTCTTTTGTCTGTCCTGAGCCTTCTGCATCCTGTCACGAATCATCTTTATCTGCTTAGTTGTTTCGTTCACCATATCTGGCCCAAACATTTCTTTATCGCCCACTTCTTCCCAGCATACAGGTGTTCGACACCTTCTTCCATACAGAGCTTCATACGGGGCCATTCCTATACTTGCATGATGACTGTTGTTGTAAGAAAATTCTGCCAAAGGCAGATACTGATCCCAACAACCTTCTCTTTCTAAAGCGCAAGCTCTTAACATGTCTTCCAGTGTCTGTATTGTTCTTTCAGTCTGTCTGTCTGTCTGCGGATGGTACGCCGTACTCAATCGTAATTGAGTTCTGAACGCCTGCTGTAATGAATACCAGAATCGGGATGTAAACTTAGGATCCCGACCACTAATTATACTTTCTGGTACTCCGTGCAGTCTTACAATCTCCTTCACATAAATTTGAGCCAGCTTCTCTGTCGTGTACGTTCCTTTCACCGGTATAAAGTGTGCTGACTTGGTCAATCTGTCGACCACTACCCAGATGGCATCGTAGCCTCCTTGAGTTCTGGGTAGACTGGTTACAAAGTCCATAGAAATACTTTGCCATTTCCATTCGGGAATATGCAAGGGCTGTAGGGTGCCCGCTGGTCGTTGATGCTCTATCTTTACTTTCTGGCACACCATACATTTGCTTACGAATCTTCCAACATCTCTCTTCATTCCTTTCCACCAGAGATTATTCTTCATGTCTGCGTACATTTTGGTGGCTCCTGGGTGAATCGAGTACTGACTCTTGTGGGCTATTTCCATCACTTCATCTCTCAAGAGTCGTGTAGGGACGACAATTTTCCCTTGAAAGGTAATTATACCTTGTTGATTTAAACTAACTCCAGGTTGATTTCTTAACCGTTTCAAACAATCTACGGCTTGTTGGGCTTCCTTGATCCTCTCTAAGAGTTCATCTTGGATTTGTACTGCGTAATATTCCTGTCCGCATTCACTGTTTACCACTGCGAGATTTAAATCTCGGAAATCTTCAATCAATTGTTGTTCGGCTATCATCATACTTGCAATTCCTCTGACTTTTCTGCTCAAGGCATCAACAACTACATTCGCCTTGCCGGGATGATACTTTAGTTCAAAGTCATGATCTTTCAGGAATTCCATCCATCGGCGTTGTCTCATGTTCAGCTCCTTCTGATCAAATAAGTACTTGAGGCTTTTGTGGTCACTATATACTGTCGTAGTAGCACCGTATACGTGATGACGCCATATCTTCAAAGCAAATACGATTGCTGCCAACTCAAGATCATGAGTGGGATAATTCTCTTCATGTGACTTCAACTGTCGAGATGCGTACGCGACTGGTCTGCCATTTTGCATAAGCACACATCCCAAACCCATCTTTGAGGCATCACAATAAACTTCAAATGGTTCTTCAGGGTTTGGTAATGTCAGCACTGGGGCTGTCGTCAGCATCTTCTTTAACTCCTGAAAGCAAACTTCGCATTCATCAGTCCACACAAAAGGGACTTCCTTCCTTGTCAATCGGGTGAGTGGTAACACCCGCTTCGAGAATCCTTCAATAAATCTTCTATAATACCCTGCCAATCCAAGAAAGCTTCTTATCTCAGTGACCGTCTTGGGTCGCTCCCAGTCAACTACTGCTTTGATTTTACTGGGGTCCACCGCTACTCCTTTATCTGATATCACATGCCCAAGGAATTGAATCTCGGGCAGCCAAAATTCACATTTGGATGGTTTGGCGTATAGCTGTTTCTCCCGTAATATTTGCAGCACGATTCTCAGATGCTCCTCATGCTCCTCCTTGCTCTTTGAGTATATCAATATGTCATCGATAAACACGACAACATATTGATCCAGATAAGGTTTGAATATTTGATTCATATACCCCATGAACACTGCTGGGGCATTTGTCATTCCGAAAGGAATGACCAGGTACTCGTAGTGCCCATATCTTGATCTGAATGCTGTCTTCGGAACGTCTTCCGGCTTGATCCGGATCTGATGATATCCTGATCGGAGATCGATCTTTGAAAATACTCTTGCACCTCTCAGCTGATCAATTAAGTCCTCAATACGAGGCAGTGGGTACTTGTTCTTCACAGTAACCTTGTTGAGCTGTCGGTAATCCGTGCATAGTCTCATTGACCCGTCCTTCTTCTTCACAATTAATATTGGCGCTCCCCATGGAGACACACTGGGTCTGATAAAATTTTTCTTTATTAAGTCTTCCAATTGCTTCTTTAATTCCACAAGTTCAAGTGGTGACATACGGTATGGCGCAATTGAAATTGGCCCAGTTCCCGGTACTAGCTCAATTGAAAATTGTACCTCTCGTTCTGGAGGGAAATTGGTGATATCATCGGGAAAAACATCCTCAAACTCCTTAACCACTAGAATGTTGGACAGTGGTATCTCTTCTTCTCCTACAAGAGTTCCCATCATCATCATGGAGCATTCTCCTGTTTCAGGCGCTGAGGTTTCTTCCGCTCCTTCTTTGCCGATAATCAAACTGCGATTGCTGCAGTCAATCACCACTCGCTGCTTGGCGAGCCAGTCCATCCCTAGAATCACATTGATCTTCTCTAGTGGAAGGACTATGAAGTCCTGTTTGTACTTCTTTCCTTCATAGATAAATGCGACGTCTCTACATAGTAGGTACGCCTTAGCAACTTTTCCCGTCGCGGTCATGATCCGCATAGGTACTTGCAGTCTATCAGTAAATAAATCGTACGCTTTCGCCACATAATCGGCGACAAAAGAATTCGTAGCACCAGAATCAAATAGTACATCAAAATTTTCATGGCAAATATAGATCGTACCTTTGACCAGTTCAGCTGCCTGGTCTGCCGTGTGTTGATCGAGGGTGTAAACTCTGCCCATCCTTGGTGCTTCTTCTGTTGCTTGTTGGTTTCCCCATAGTGGACAGTTCTTGACATAGTGTCCTTCTTTTCCACACTTGTAGCAGTTTGGGGTTCCCCTTAGACAGTTACCGTAATGGGGCTTCTTGCATTTTGGACAGTTCAGAGGTTTGTTGTTGTGGCTGTTGTTTCCCCGGTAGTTTCCGGGTCTCTTGAACTTGTTGTCATCTCGCCTGGGCTGCCAGGGCTTTCCTCCGTTGTTTCCTCGCCATGGTCCAGTCTTTCCTTTATAACCATTCCCGCTAGCTTCCACGGGTTTCTTCTGTTGGCCAATAGCTTCCACTCTTCTGCATCGATTGATTAGGGTTGCAAAGTCACATGGGTCGTTGCCGGCTACTAGCTCAGCAATTCTGGGATTCAGACCCCTTTGAAACTTCGCCATCAGAAAGTCTGGTAAAGGCATTGCTCCTCTGTACGTTGCCAATCTTAGTAACTCATTAAACTTAGCATGATACTGGTTGTAACAGCCCGTTGCGTACCGGTATTGTTAACATTAATTATGATATTAAGCGCAGTTACAATCACAGCAGTTCATTTATAAAATGCGAATAAATTTTTTTCCGATTATTACACGAGCATTTAAAACATAAAAAGGCGTAATAATTAAAAGCTGTGACCGTAACCGTAAACTCTTGCGGAAGACTTATTTAAACTATTTTTATCACTTACGTTACTTATTATAAGTTACTAAGGAGTTCCCATAAACTCACTTAGCCAATTTCCAACTTTACGTTTTTTACCAATTCGAACATGTTTCACTCTAAGTTTTTCTGCGACCAAACCGATCGCAACCAACCCTTCTTCTCAGATTATATCTTTGTGTTACTTAATTCCCTTTTTAACAAGCTAACATACGCTCAATTCAGAGCTCATTTGCTCCGGTCATCGCCGTTTGAAGTTGGATAAGCAATTAGCCCAAACAACCCCAAAAACAGCTCCAAACCACTCACATTGCTCGAATTACTGCACTCAATCGACTCAACCATTTGCTCTCAAATTTTTATCCTACAAACTAGACATCTAAAACTTCATTTTGATATATCACACACTCAATTTGACTGAGAAACGAAGCGGGAATTAATTTCCCAAATCCGGTCCAGAATCTGCCTCAGGTGCAGGGGCACATGGGCAGTCCGTGTTTCTCTATTTTTTTCAGGCCGAAGATCAACCCATATTTTTCTTAAATTTTGACACAAGGTAGAGGACATCTCAACCTTCAAAACGGCGTATGGCACGTCCCTAGGGGACCTCTATGGAGGGAGATATGCTCTCCCGAAGTTTGCCTAAAATCTGCCAATTCTACAGAAAATTCGCCAGAGTTTCCTTTGTTTTTCCAATAATCCCAAATTTGTAAAAGATCATTTAAACCTCAAATGTACCTAATAAACACATGATAATACAGTAATAATCCAATGGGTGGCACACACAAGGACCAACAACGCCTTGGGGCACTTACAACCCAATCCAGTTTATAGTTATTAAACATAGAGTCCATATTAATCATTCTTAAGTAGTTACAATCACTAACACCTTTTTCATGCATATTTCCATCATACATATTATCATAACCTAAAATAGGCCTAAGGCCCTTCCATCATAATTAGACATGCATCAATACTATTACAATATGGCTTTACAAATTACAACTTGAAACTAAAACTTCAAATTACATTCTTCTAAAATTTCAACTTAATTTAAAAGACAACATAACCAAATACATCACTACTAGACTTAGGCAAAATGGCATGAACAAGATGCTAATGAAGCTACTAATAAATACAAATGACATGTTCATGCCCTAAGTCTAGCCTAGGCCACACGGCCAACAAAATGCAAAATAAGAAACGCTCCATCGCTCACTCTGCGGGCCTCTTGCCCGAGGCTCCTGCTCCACTGCTACCTCCTGAAATAAATGCCCCGAGACGGGGTGAGATATACGAATATATCTCAGTAACCAAGAGGTTCTGGAGAAAACTCCACCCAATGGTTCACTTCGATGCATATCAATAGAATAAAACAACCACTTTGAAAACGGGATATAGCAAGGGATTTAGAGAATGAGGAATATAAAGAAAACAAAATACGACGATACGGGATGGTAACCCCAATTCCACGTACGCCCTCGGCATATATAAGCCTATGGGTATCATCCAAGGTGTGTTCACAGAAACCACAACCATGATGCCCAAACCAACCAAAACGCCAAAGACATTCCTAGTGTGCTCCTACCCGGATCACACACCATGACACGCAGTCAACTGGAACTCCCTCCTG
This sequence comes from Gastrolobium bilobum, assembly GCF_033153095.1. Taxonomy (NCBI): domain Eukaryota; kingdom Viridiplantae; phylum Streptophyta; class Magnoliopsida; order Fabales; family Fabaceae; genus Gastrolobium; species Gastrolobium bilobum. The sequence continues at coordinate 21,895 of NW_026897732.1, read as the reverse complement.
GAGACCTATCCAGCGGAAGTCCGAAAATGCCCGAAGGCTAATAAAACTGTCTACTGGCCAGAGACTCGGTACATAAGTACCCATAGCAATAATGCATGCATGCTCATGTGTTATATACTATTCATACACACTTCCTACCGTTACCATCAACTGGAAAGGTGGAACAGAAAAGGGGAACAAGCCCCAGTACCAAGAGGTTACCTTAATTCGTGTTTCCACAAGCTCCGCAGCAGCTTATCCCTCAACTCGGTACACAGCGGAATGCCTACACAGAGGACATTCCCAATCACTCTCAGTTCAACCCATACATGTTAATTTATAATTACACATGCAATGAACCAATTTCTTACCTCAATCAACTTGGTCCCGGACCAAGGGCAATTCACTGATTCAAGATTCGGGATTCAGGTCGACGTACGGCAACCTATACAATAATGTACATCCATCAGTACTCGTCAAATAGTATCAAAACGCAAAAACACCAAAATCCTTCCCATCCTCCCTTGATGGTTCGGCCATTGTAGTGTAAATGTGAGATTTATTTTTTTAAATTTTCTTTCTCATTTTATAACACTCCCTTAGGTTGTTTAGAGGCTAGTTCAATCGTCGTTTTTCCGTTTTCCGACATTTACGCATCGTTTTGCGAAATATTTCATTCTGGGCTCATTTAGGTCTCTAACACAATTCATTTTTTTCCATTGATTCAAACACTCTCCAAGCAGAACACAACCCATCTAAGCACCATATAACTACACAAATCATCATCCAAATCATTTTTCAACATCAATTCCTCAATCTTTCCTCAAAGAATCGAATTTTACCCTTTGGCATTCCAAGGAATTTCCATACAACTTTAATCATTCCACACCTCATACAATCCTATTATATCAACATACAATCATACAACAACTCATAAATCCAATCCTAACACATTTTCAAAACTCAAAGTCATGACAACCTCAAAATTTTCTAAGTTAAAAATTCACATTTTTCATCAATAATTTTTATTGCATTTATGGCTACTACACATCATTCTAAGACACATTCATGTACAAACATTTTCCAATTGAGCTCTCTAAACACATCAATCCAACAAGCCCTCTTTAGGGTTCATAAATTCAACCACAAAATTAAACCATTGGAACACAAGGAAACTCACCCAAAAGCTTGGCACAAGGCTCCTCCTAAACATACTCCACCATTGGAGCATCAATCAACACTATTTTCACAAATCTAAAGGAAAGGGCCGCAGCTTTGGGGAGGGTTTTTCTCAAAATCTAGTGGCTTTCAAGGCTTGGGAGTACCACCAATGGATTTAGAAGGCCATTTCCATCAAATTTCAAGACAAGAATCAATGGATTTGGTGAAGAAATGGCTAAGTTATGGTGAAATGAAATCTTGGAGGGGAAGGGCTATGGTGGCTGCAGGTTTGAGCAAGAAGAGGGAGGAAAGTGATGCATGAATAGTGCCAAGCACATGTGGCTTAAGTCACTTAAGTGGGGTGGGTCCCACCGCCACCTTACGCGATTTAAAACTAATCCGAATTTTCCTCTGATTCCACTAAACGTCCGTAAATTCACAACCTATTTAGAAACTCAAATTTTTAACATTAACTATTCCCCTTTAATTAGGCTTGATCAGATGAATTAAGAGTCCTCCATTCGTTCGGAGAAAACACTGTTTTAAGCTATTATGCGCGCCATTGGCACGCTTCCCCAAACTATCTTAATTTCATCGAATATTATAAGAAATCATATTTCCTAACTCATTAGACCATTTTTAACTCATATTTGAAACCTAGAGCTCAAAACTCAATCGGCACGTTTTACGGTGCAATCGTACCGCGGTATTTTTACCCGCGAAATACACTATTCACTGATTTTTCTGAAACTTGCCTGTCCACTCAATTTTTCGTTCTGAACCCATTTCCAGGGTTATTTTTACCATCTAAGACCTTCTACTCAATTTTTATCTTCCTAGGGTTGCGTGTTGGCTAATTACCGTTTTGCCCTTTCTTTGTATTTTGGCCTAATCTTTTGGATTTTCACTAATCCATCACTTGATTGCTCACTTAATATTTTAATTACTTGGTTTAAAATTGTGAGGTGTTATATTCACCCCAACTTTTTAGAATTTTGTCCACAAAATTAAATCATACTCACCCGCTAACTCAGGACACAGCTGGAGAATCTCATCCTCCCGCTCCCAAGTAGCATCCTCAAGTGTGTATCTTTACCATATTAATTTTACCACAAGCATGATCTCCTTTTTATGATACTCATTATCCTTTGATCCTTCATAATTACTCGTCTCTCATGGTTCTGTAACATTTTAATTCCCAATACTTTAAACTTTCTCTGGTTTACCGTTTCTCTTTCGCTGATTTGTAGGTAATAATATAACCATATTACGGATTTGTCGGTATCAATTTACCTCATTCTCATCTTTATCCATCCTTCTGACCCATGGTCGTTCTCAAAAGCACCTAATCGTTTTCATACTAGGCTCTAACCGTTCTCATGCACATTCACTAGTTATTCCTGGAGTATTTCCAACTCACATGTTCTTTAGTACTTAACTCTTTTCGCTGTCCTCACTGTTTTCACAATACCCCAACAACCATTTCTTTCTATTACTGTTACTACTCTTATCATTTCGTTGTTTTCTTGGCTTTCACCCAAGCACATACTTTCTAGTTTCAAAGGCACTTTGTCGTGTCCTACAATTACGACTCACATTAAATTCTATACTCATATACTTTATTTTTCCTTGTCACGTGTCTTCACCTCTTTTTAGGTACTCACAACTATATCTTTCTCTTTGTGATACGAAACTAGCAATACCCATACTAGTTTATATTTTCGATTAGCCCTATAAGGCCTTTCGACCACAAATACTCATGAAATTTTTCCATCTACAAACTCATATTCATAATTTACACTCATTGTTAAACTCTTTATTAGCTTAACCATCTCAACTTTACCAACTCAACCAGCTCAACTCCATACTTAGACCTCTCACAGTCTAAACACAACACTCATCAATGACCTCCACATCAAGGCCTCATGCTTAATATTTTCTCCCACTAACTATTTTCAACTTTTATTCCACTCCGACGTTGCAACTTAACCATATGTTCAACTTATTTATACCACTTTTTCGTAATCATCGTCATTTAATCCTGAATGTCAAACTCAATATAACATCACCTTACAGTTTTCACCAACTTTCACCAATCATCTTGGTTGTTCGAATCAATCAACCACACCAAGCCATTTCACTACTAACTGATGGACCCTTACAATGCCATGTCTCTCACATGCAAGTCTCGTTCTATAGGAATCTTTGAAACTTAATTATCAAGTCACATAAAACTAAATCCATCCTTGCCACTACTTATACAATTCCCCACCGATTGGTATCTCAATCTCTCAGAATATTCAAAGCTACCACAAACACTCAGTCATACCTCATTAATACTTAACCAAAACAATATTATCATTGTGCATTTTCCACACACTTTCCACCATAAGTGGCATATGCGATTATATATAACACTCCTCAATCCACTCTATCAGTACAACCAAGCTATCAACTTTTAGGCAACCGATCGCAATTCCAGTTTCCAACTATTATTACACATTCGCGCTTGATTCCATGACAATTTACCTTTTCTAAGGGTTAATAATTCACCGTTTTAACCTGAACTCTTGATCATCACCAGCCTTCTTAGAAGGACACTTACTCCATCTGTCAACATTAAATCACATTATTATCTCTTTTATCATAAGGCGAGGATTCCAACAAACTTATTACCTCACTTGGAGCCGAAATTATTTCATCGAACTTACTTTACACCCACAATAGTGCTTCACTATCACACTTCTAAATTCTTACACACTATGCCTCACCTCTTATATCCAAATCTGACGTATTTTGTTCATTTACAAACATCTGACCTCATTTTTGCGTTAATCACATGGAAGAACTCTCTCAATACAGTGGGTAACAACATTCACAGGTTTTAACCGCTCGAGCTCTTGCTGTCCTCAGGGCCCCAGATGTAATGACCCACCGATCAGAGAATCCACCCATATGATCCATGCAGTAATGATAACTACCACCTGCTGACTGTGTTCTAATAGTATTCCCAACGTTTCTTATTTGAGCACTTATGTAGACCAACTCAACTATAATAGCAGTCTCATCACTGCGGGATACTTCCTCATCTCATATCACTCATATAACATAATAATAGTCTCCGGGAACATAATCCACACGGAGATGGCTACACACTCCGGGCACATAGGCCGCACAGAGATGGTAATATCAAGTCTCATAACGTGCACCCAGTGCACAGAGGAGTTCATATTTATATCACATCTGTATACAACAGCAAACGTGTACCCAGTACACAGGGGAGTTCATACTTATAACATATCCGTATATAACGGCAAAACTGGTACTCCGTACACTCCAGATCACACATGGACCCAGTCCATTTGGTGTCTGTCTCACCTCTGTATATATAACAGCAAAATATCTTTGGTATATTCACATGGGGCTATCCCCATAATCATAGCAGTAGTGGTATAATATACCCTGTTACATATAAGTCAATTCGTCTTACTCTCTCATTTCATTCTTCTCACTGATAGTTTACACATAAGTCACTATTATCATAATTCACATTCTCTTCGTAATTTCGTACACGTTTTCTAACTTTTAATAGTTTTTTCTGTCATGTTACCGTTCAAATCCATAGTCCATTATCTCTTCCTTGCTTATTCTTCTCACAGATTATTTTCTCTCTTACTTTGACTATTCAATTGGCATAGTTCATAACATAATCTCTATTCCGTGAATCCAGAATTTTCTCAAAGTTCTGCACACATCTCACATATACTTCCCATCACACAGGGATCTTCTAAACATATTCGTCCTATCCCAGAGGACTAATTTCACCTCAATCCGTGCACTGCAAAATTATATCAATCCTTGCACTAACACTTATACCTCAACTCATTAACTAATCTTATCATTTTTGTTTTGACATTACACATTAGCTCTTTTGCTAAACACATAATTCCACACTTTATTGTAACTTAGTTCATACACTAATCACATGATTTCCCATCAGGTTGTACATTAGCTCATTCTCTAATCATACAATCTCTTCAGATACTTCCCATCATCGGGGATTTCATTCGGCCTCTTGTCCTTTTACAAAAAAAAATATATATATAATTTACCTCAACACGGATAATTAGGCGCTCAGGCCGTCACAAGGTGTACATACATATATATGTATACTGGCACTTAGGCCATCACTGGATTATTATCCGTTTATTCATCAGAATAGGTATACTGGCCATCAGGCCATTAGGTATTATTCACAATGCATTACAACATCCACAAGTAATTAGGCCATTTAAATTACGATATTCATTCTCTGAGATTTCCAAGAGACCTCCATCATGGATCAATCCTCTTATGCTTCGTAACACCTGAATCTCTACATAGTAGCCATTTCCAAGGAGAATTCCACACATTAACGCACACATATAGTCATATTTGTTTCCTTCATGGCATATCGGTCAAGCTAAACCATTATTCCGTTACGGACAATCATACTCTCAATGAACCTTGTTCAATGCCATCCATGGCGATTCTCTCAACTTCTTCCTTATACATATATATACATAATTAATTCATCTCGCCTATGTTTAATCAGCACTACCTCCTTATGAGTTTAAATCCCATATTTCAATATATCTCAATTTAACAATTGACCAGCATTATAATTTCAAGTGGTCAAATCCCATAGGATTAATCATCAATTATTCTATTTATTTCTCTGCATGAACCATCTCAATTTGTTTAAGTGTACATCATCCATCAAGGACTTATAACTTCTAGTCAACATAAAATATTCAAACTCATGCCTAAGCATATCTGTTCATCATTTTCAATAACCCAACAGGTTCTAATCTTCCACCTTGATGAAGTCCCTCCACCACGTCCACCTGGACATAATTGTTTTTACTATACAACACATATACTTGGAAGCTTCACCAATACCTTTTCCATACTATGGACTCATCTCAATTATATATCTTTATTATTCATGGTACTACAAGGTTCATCCATGCAATACCGTACATATCATAGATTTGTTTACAACTTTCACTTACAATCCAGCTTTATAAATTTCATCTACAAGGTCAGACAAAACATTTAAGTATGTTTCCCTGAAGTCCTATAATATTCATATTTTACTTACTGCCATCTCTTGTCCATGAAGCAGTCAACACTGCATCCACAACATCAGGCTAAAGACTTACATTTGGTGCTCCACAGTTGCCACGTAGGCTTCTTACGATGACTACGCATGTAACACAAAGGAATGGGTTGATCAGACCCACACTAAGGAATCACATATGCAGTAATCGATAAGAATCTACATACAACTATGCAACACACAACACAACTATATATACATTATCAGAGTTCCCTAACAAAACTGCTCTGATACCATAAAATGTAACAGCCCGTTACGTACCGGTATTGTTAACATTAATTATGATATTAAGCGCAGTTACAATCACAGCAGTTCATTTATAAAACGCGAATAAATTTTTTTCCGATTATTACGCGAGCATTTAAAACATAAAAAGGCGTAATAATTAAAAGCTGTGACCGTAACCGTAAACTCTTGCGGAAGACTTATTTAAACTATTTTTATCACTTACGTTACTTATTATAAGTTACTAAGGAGTTCCCATAAACTCACTTAGCCAATTTCCAACTTTACGTTTTTTACCAATTCGAACATGTTTCACTCTAAGTTTTTCTGCGACCAAACCGATCGCAACCAACCCTTCTTCTCAGATTATATCTTTGTGTTACTTAATTCCCTTTTTAACAAGCTAACATACGCTCAATTCGGAGCTCATTTGCTCCGGTTATCGCCGTTTGAAGTTGGATAAGCAATTAGCCCAAACAACCCCAAAAACAGCTCCAAACCACTCACATTGCTCGAATTACTGCACTCAATCGACTCAACCATTTGCTCTCAAATTTTTATCCTACAAACTAGACATCTAAAACTTCATTTTGATATATCACACACTCAATTTGACTGAGAAACGAAGCGGGAATTAATTTCCCAAATCCGGTCCAGAATCTGCCTCAGGTGCAGGGGCACATGGGCAGTCCGTGTTTCTCTATTTTTTTCAGGCCGAAGATCAACCCAGATTTTCCTTAAATTTTGACACAAGGTAGAGGACATCTCAACCTTCAAAATGGCGTATGGCACGTCCCTAGGGGACCTCTATGGAGGGAGATATGCTCTCCCGAAGTTTGCCTAAAATCTGCCAATTCTACAGAAAATTCGCCAGAGTTTCCTTTGTTTTTCCAATAATCCCAAATTTGTAAAAGATCATTTAAACCTCAAATGTACCTAATAAACACATGATAATACAGTAATAATCCAATGGGTGGCACACACAAGGACCAACAACGCCTTGGGGCACTTACAACCCAATCCAGTTTATAGTTATTAAACATAGAGTCCATATTAATCATTCTTAAGTAGTTGCAATCACTAACACCTTTTTCATGCATATTTCCATCATACATATTATCATAACCTAAAATAGGCCTAAGGCCCTTCCATCATAATTAGACATGCATCAATACTATTACAATATGGCTTTACAAATTACAACTTGAAACTAAAACTTCAAATTACATTCTTCTAAAATTTCAACTTAATTTAAAAGACAACATAACCAAATACATCACTACTAGACTTAGGCAAAATGGCATGAACAAGATGCTAATGAAGCTACTAATAAATACAAATGACATGTTCATGCCCTAAGTCTAGCCTAGGCCACACGGCCAACAAAATGCAAAATAAGAAACGCTCCATCGCTCACTCTGCGGGCCTCTTGCCCGAGGCTCCTGCTCCACTGCTACCTCCTGAAATAAATGCCCCGAGACGGGGTGAGATATACGAATATATCTCAGTAACCAAGAGGTTCTGGAGAAAACTCCACCCAATGGTTCACTTCGATGCATATCAATAGAATAAAACAACCACTTTGAAAACGGGATATAGCAAGGGATTTAGAGAATGAGGAATATAAAGAAAACAAAATACGACGATACGGGATGGTAACCCCAATTCCACGTACGCCCTCGGCATATATAAGCCTATGGGTATCATCCAAGGTGTGTTCACAGAAACCACAACCATGATGCCCAAACCAACCAAAACGCCAAAGACATTCCTAGTGTGCTCCTACCCGGATCACACACCATGACACGCAGTCAACTGGAACTCCCTCCTGGAGACCTATCCAGCGGAAGTCCAAAAATGCCCGAAGGCTAATAAAACTGTCTACTGGCCAGAGACTCGGTACATAAGTACCCATAGCAATAATGCATGCATGCTCATGTGTTATATACTATTCATACACACTTCCTACCGTTACCATCAACTGGAAAGGTGGAACAGAAAAGGGGAACAAGCCCCAGTACCAAGAGGTTACCTTAATTCGTGTTTCCACAAGCTCCGCAGCAGCTTATCCCTCAACTCGGTACACAGCGGAATGCCTACACAGAGGACATTCCCAATCACTCTCAGTTCAACCCATACATGTTAATTTATAATTACACATGCAATGAACCAATTTCTTACCTCAATCCACTTGGTCCCGGACCAAGGGCAATTCACTGATTCAAGATTCGGGATTCAGGTCGACGTACGGCAACCTATACAATAATGTACATCCATCAGTACTCGTCAAATAGTATCAAAACGCAAAAACACAAAAATCCTTCCCATCCTCCCTTGATGGTTCGGCCATTGTAGTGTAAATGTGAGATTTATTTTTTTAAATTTTCTTTCTCATTTTATAACACTCCCTTAGGTTGTTTAGAGGCTAGTTCAATCGTCGTTTTTCCGTTTTCCGACATTTACGCATCGTTTTGCGAAATATTTCATTCTGGGATCATTTAGGTCTCTAACACAATTCATTTTTTTCCATTGATTCAAACACTCTCCAAGCAGAACACAACCCATCTAAGCACCATATAACTACACAAATCATCATCCAAATCATTTTTCAACATCAATTCCTCAATCTTTCCTCAAAGAATCGAATTTTACCCTATGGCATTCCAAGGAATTTCCATACAACTTTAATCATTCCACACCTCATACAATCCTATTATATCAACATACAATCATACAACAACTCATCAATCCAATCCTAACACATTTTCAAAACTCAAAGTCATGACAACCTCAAAATTTTCTAAGTTAAAAATTCACATTTTTCATCAATAATTTTTATTGCATTTATGGCTACTACACATCATTCTAAGACACATTCATGTACAAACATTTTCCAATTGAGCTCTCTAAACACATCAATCCAACAAGCCCTCTTTAGGGTTCATAAATTCAACCACAAAATTAAACCATTGGAACACAAGGAAACTCACCCAAAAGCTTGGCACAAGGCTCCTCCTAAACATACTCCACCATTGGAGCATCAATCAACACCATTTTCACAAATCTAAAGGAAAATGCCGCAGCTTTGGGGAGGGTTTTTCTCAAAATCTAGTGGCTTTCAAGGCTTGGGAGTACCACCAATGGATTTAGAAGGCCATTTCCATCAAATTTCAAGACAAGAATCAATGGATTTGGTGAAGAAATGGCTAAGTTATGGTGAAATGAAATCTTGGAGGGGAAGGGCTATGGTGGCTGCAGGTTTGAGCAAGAAGAGGGAGGAAAGTGATGCATGAATAGTGCCAAGCACATGTGGCTTAAGTCACTTAAGTGGGGTGGGTCCCACCGCCACCTTACGCGATTTAAAACTAATCCGAATTTTCCTCCGATTCCACTAAACGTCCGTAAATTCACAACCTATTTAGAAACTCAAATTTTTAACATTAACTATTCCCCTATAATTAGGCTTGATCAGATGAATTAAGAGTCCTCCATTCGTTCGGAGAAAACACTGTTTTAAGCTATTATGCGCGCCATTGGCACGCTTCCCCAAACTGTCTTAATTTCATCGAATATTATAAGAAATCATATTTCCTAACTCATTAGACCATTTTTAACTCATATTTGAAACCTAGAGCTCAAAACTCAATCGGCACGTTTTACGGTGCAATCGTACCGCGGTATTTTTACCCGCGAAATACACTATTCACTGATTTTTCTGAAACTTGCCTGTCCACTCAATTTTTCGTTCTGAACCCATTTCCAGGGTTATTTTTACCATCTAAGACCGTCTACTCAATTTTTATCTTCCTAGGGTTGCGTGTTGGCTAATTACCGTTTTGCCCTTTCTTTGTATTTTGGCCTAATCTTTTGGATTTTCACTAATCCATCACTTGATTGCTCACTTAATATTTTAATTACACTATTTAAAATTGTGAGGTGTTATACTGGTCCACCGTCATCGTTCCTTGAACCAGTTTGTCAAATTCTCCTTGTTTACTATCCCGGATTGACATCGGAAACTATTTCTCCAAGAACATTTCCTCTAACACGGCCCAAGTTATAACCGCATTCTGCATTTCCAACGGTTGGGACGCATTCGCCCACCAGTGATGAGCATCTCCTTCCAGCATGTACGTCGAGAGTAGCACCTTCTGATCGTCGGTGCATTGGATAACTCGAAAAATCTTGTCCATTGCTTGCAGCCATTGTACAGCTGCCATTGAGTCAGGACTTCCTTGAAAGGAGGGTGGTTTGTGCTTTCTAAACGTCAACAGTAGTCCTTGGTTTTCTTGACCTGCCGCACCGTTTCCTGGAGGAGGTCGGGGTCCTTCACCATGACCCCCGGCTCCTGTTCCCGAGCCGCTTGCTCCGTTATTGTTTGCATTAGCATTTGGGTTCCTTCTGATCTCATTCATTATATTCTGAAACATATCTCCTGTGTTGGTTTGTAATTGGGTGAGGGTGTCCCGCAACGTGTTAATTTGTCCTTGTATATCTTGCGTAGGGGTTCTTCGTGGAGGCATCTTCCTGTACATAGATACAGCAAATGGTTAGTGTTCCATCCTAATCCGAAATTTTGCTCTGATACCATAAATGTAACACCCCAAATGTAAATACATATAGGGTGCACCTTCATCATGCATTCAACGCGCGGAAGTCTAAATTTAAACTTTATGAATGCAAATATCAGAGTGCGGAATGGAAACAAATAACCATACTTATTCCATATAAAATTAAAAGCGTTAAAACGTCAATACAAAATAAATAACACTAAACATTATTTAATGTAATCCCAAAAAGATTAACTAATCATAAATAAAAACATAATTTATGCCGCATCATAAGCCCAGTCATAATGTGGTTGTGGTTCCTCTAGCCATTGTGTACTTAGTGCTTCATCGAAATCATAATGTGGAAAAGCTTCTATTAATAATTTCATAGCCTCAGTCCATAGGCCTCTATCTGTTAGATCCTTTAGTTTCTCTTCCCAGGTAGGTGGAGTTTCTTCTTCTTTACGTACCAGTCTCTTACCCTTTCTTTTCCACATAACTTTCTTATTACTTTTTTTTCATCTTTTCCTGAAATGGGTGGTCAAGGGGGGTGAAATTTTGGGGAAAATCTCAGTAAGGTTCACAGCTGGAGCATTCTCCAACTATGACGCTTACTCCTGCAACAGTTTATAATAACAATACAAAATGGAACATTTAACATCATCATATAAAAATATCATGCCATCATCATCATCATCATATTCCTGCCGGCTTTTACGGACTTACGGAGATACCCAGAGTCCTCGTCAGGTTGCAACTGGAGTATCAGTGCACAGGCCAACATTTAATAGCATGGTTTTAAGTTTCAAAAATATCATAATCACATAATGTAAAGCACTATAAACATATTGCAGTCAGACCATAACTTATCATAGTTTCATAATGGTGGCATACATAGAGAGATTACTTCAACAACTGTAAACACTTACAGTACTTGTCGTTCTTTACTTGTATACTTTCAACTTTTGATCTCTTTACTTGCCTGTTTGCTCCCTTGACTCCCTAACATCATCATATCATCTTTTAGTAACTTATATAACATTCAACATTTGTGTTTTATCCATGTATAGGTCTCGGCTTTGCAGGTTTAATTACCTAGAGGAGTTGTTTTGCTTACTTACCCACTTGTGTAGGTTTTAGGACATTATTAGGTCATCATAACACTTAATAGAATTATTAAAGATTTCATTCTAGGCATGTATAGGTTCGGCCACCATAGATAAACATCTAGGAATATAATTTTTAAAACATGCTTTCAATTATATTATTAACTTAACATGGTTAGATCCTTTCAACATTAATCAAATAAAACCTCTTTTAGCTACATACCATTCGGCCTTATTGCCCTAAAATACCTAAGGGGTTACTTCTAAAACATGCTTCTAACATTATTGATAATTTATCATATTTAAATCCTAGAGCATCATCCAAAACATCATCTTATATATTCGGCCAACTAAGGTTATGATCATGCAAAATTGATTTAGAACCTAGGCTACTAAACATGCTAATCTAACATCATCATTTCATCATCTTTCATATCATTTAAACATCTCTTCATGCTTATAATTATCATACATGGTTCGGCCTTCTAGGGATCATATACTTAGGATATCACTTTCATGCTTTTACATGTCATTCCTAACAAAGAAAGGTCCATAGGCTTACCTTTGATGATGATCAACGACTTAAGGAAACACTTCTTGACCTTTGACTACTTTGAATCTTCTTGAATGAACTTCCTTCCTCCTTGAATATACAAGGCCGCAAGCTTAAAGAGAGGAGAAGAGGGATTTTCTTGCTTAGAGATGAAGGGTTCTTTGGTGGAATTGTTAGGAAGAAGGACTAAGATCCAGGCTTGTATTTGATCTTGGAACAATTAGGTATTTCTCACTAACACACTCACCATTTCGAAGCATTCATGGACTTCACAAAATGAACTAAACTCTTTGTTCTTTCCTTTGGTAGTGCCGCGGCTATAGAGGGAAAAAGGAGAGACTAAAGCTTGTTCAAATAGGCAACCTAGAAGCCTTGCCATTACTTGATTGCTGGTAGGTTTCGATCACATTAAATGAGAGTAAGGTGGTGATTTGTTGTCATAGGTTAGATTGCTTAATTTAGGGACAAGAACATGATGTCAATTTCCTTGATTAAGGAAATTTAGTGATTGCTTGATTTAAGGAATTGATGATGTGTGACTAATCGTCATTAAAAGTTGCTCCCTTGATTTAAGGGATTGATGAGGTGTGACTAATCGTCATAAAGGTTGCTTCCTTGATTTAAGAAACATAATTATTTGATTGATTGACATATTGTCATCAATTTGCTTGATTTAGGGAAAGTGATTGACTACTAATCATCATAATCCTAACTTCCTTGTTTAAAGGAATTTGACTGGCTTGACTTAAGGAAATTCGATTTGCATCTAATGGCTTGAAAATCAAATAAAATCAAATTTATTTCCTACACCTAGGCCGCAGATTTTAAATGCTTGGAAGGAAAAGATTTCCTTTAATTTTGGACCATGATTTATTCCTTAAGATTATGGACCTTTAACCTATTAACCTGACCTAATTTGTGCCAATTTTTCCATGATTTTATGACACTTTAAATTGACTTCTTAGAGCTTGTTTTCTCTAGTAAAACCGTGGGCTTCTTGCTTGTAGGGAAAGAATTCTAATTTAATTCCTAGTCATATAGTACTTCTTTAGGTTTATCATGTCATGGCCTTACTTTGGGCTTTAACTTGATTTGGGTTTCATTTACCTTATTGGACTTTACTTTATCATATAGAGCTTTCTTTGTATCACTTGGACTTGTCCACATTAAATGGAATTAAAACTTCCTTTGTTGGGTTATACTTTGATCCATGAATTCATTGGATCCCTAATGCTTATGTCTTTGGTCCATTGGACCCATACTTCTAATTTACTTAATCATAAACTATTTCATCTGAAATGTCTCGTTTATTAATTATCATAATTCTTCATTAATCATGATACAATATTTAGGGTTGTTATATAAACACAACATGTCTCTGTCTCACCAATTGTGTAGAAGTCTCCTACTACACGTCTATTTATGTCTATCCTTTTTCCTTCTACGCGTAAGCTCTTTTCTTTAGTCCACTGCTTAATTAATACTTGTTATTAATACACTTGTAAGAAATAATTTTTATAAAAATATTATAATACTAAATTGTACCTCAATCTAAATTTGTATATCTTACGTAGCTTTACTTTTGTTCCAATTCTAACTAACCTAAAATGAAAAAGGAGATCAATTAATAAAAGGTTGGAAGTAATAATACCTCAATATAAATTTGCATCTCTTTACCTGTAATTTTGACTGTGCTTTTGCAGCCAATGGTTAACCTGGTCTTGTAATATTTTGTCCATATCTTCATCATATCGCTTTATCATGTTTGCAGGCATATCTTCTAGTTTCATTTAATTTTTCAGCTCATTTTTATTTGCCTTGTTATTTATGTCAATACATGCTTTGAATACATCGACGTCAGGAACCAAATCCCATAAATATGTATTCTCAGAAAATAAATAAATATAGATTAATATTATTTTCACATAATAGTAAATTAGACCAACTCATAATGCTCAATTATTTAATCAAATGAAATACATTCCCGGAAGCGTACATATTTGAAACTTCATAGCGTTATATTCCTGAAAAATGTAACATTACAGTCAAAACCACCATAATTTTATTTTTCATTGCAATTATTTAAATTAATAACAAGGACAAGATATGCCTCATTTGTTGTAACAACATATGCGTCTTCACGTGTACCTTGAGTTCAGATTCTCCTATATAGTGAAATTACAATCTTATGCTTGCGAAAATTATTAGAAATAATGAAAAGAAGCCATGGGATGAAGGGTTACATATAAATAACATAACTTCTCAGACCATAGGATAAAGGGTTACACAGAAATCATGTGTAAGATATTTCCCTTTACATGTCGTCATGCATAAGATATTTCCATTTCTTTGTCGTCATGCAACAATGAATTATATTCTAAATCCATCATTCATCGTCATGCAACAACGAATTATATTCAAAATCCATCATTCAATAATAACTCTCCTTCCTTGGCGTCATGCGTTAGATATTCCCATAAAAATGATACAAACTGAAAAATTTACACCATTTTTGTAACATGTCTTACCATACACAAAGGCGTTGAGGGATGTGAAGGGAAATCTTACTTTGAAACAAAAAATTATGATACCAATCAGTTCATGACACTCCAAAACACATGAAATAGATAAAAGTTAGACGTGCTTACCTTTGAAAAATCTTCCCTTTCAACATACCAAAAATAATAGAATACGTGTCCTCCACGCAATATTCTTTTCTAATAAATGAAAGAGAGAATAGACAAAGTAAATGATAGATATTCTAATATATTAAATTTCTAATTGATCCTCAAACCTACTCACTAACAAAACAAAAAGTGGAGTGCATCTAGACGCACATCTACATTTAATACAATTATTGACAATATATGTTATTCATTAAAGATATTAAATTTTTTGAGAAATTACAAATATTAAATACGAAGAAGAAAACTAATTTAAAATATAAAATTATACCTAAACACAACATGTCTCTGTCTCACCAATTGTGTAGAAGTCTCCTACTACACGTCTATTTATGTCTATCCCTTTTCCTTCTACGCGTAAGCTCTTTTCTTTAGTTATATTTAACAATGTCATTTTTTTTTTGGAGGTTAACAATGTCATTTTTTATTCTTAAAAGTAGGGTTGTCCTTGTTCGAGAGCATCCACGCCACTGCTTAATTAATACTTGTTATTAATACACTTGTAAGAAATAATTTTTATAAAAATATTATAATACTAAATTGTACCTCAATCTAAATTTGTATATCTTACGTAGCTTTACTTTTGTTCCAATTCTAACTAACCTAAAATGAAAAAGGAGATCAATTAATAAAAGGTTGGAAGTAATAATACCTCAATATAAATTTGAATCTCTTTACTGTGCTTTTGCAGCCAATGGTTAACCTGGTCTTGTAATATTTTGTCCATATCTTCATCATATCCCTTTATCATGTTTGCAGGCATATCTTCTAGTTTCATTTAATTTTTCAGCTCATTTTATTTGCCTTGTTATATATGTCAATACATGCTTTGAATCCATCGCCGTCAGGCACCAAATCCCATAAAATATGTATTCTCAGAAAATAAATAAATATAGATTAATATTATTTTCACATAATAGTAAATTAGACCAACTCATAATGCACAATTATTTAATCAAATGAAATACATTCCCGGAAGCGTACATATTTGAAACTTCATAGCGTTATATTCCTGAAAAATGTAACATTACAGTCAAAACCACCATAATTTTTTTTTCACTGCAATTATTTAAATTAATAACAAGGACAAGATATGCCTCGTTTGTTGTAACAACATATGCGTCTTCACGTGTACCTTGAGTTCAGATTCTCCTATATAGTGAAATTACAATCTTATACTTGTGAAAATTATTAGAAATAATGAAAATAAAGCCATGGGATGAAGGGTTACATATAAATAACATAACTTCTCAGACCATAGGATAAAGGGTTACACAGAAATCATGTGTAAGATATTTCCCTTTACATGTCTTCATGCATAAGATATTTCCATTTCATTGTCATCATGCAACAACGAATTATATTCTTAATCCATCATTCAATAATAACTCTCCTTCCTTGGCGTCATGCGTGAGATATTCCCATAAAAATGATACAATACGAAAAATTTACACCATTTTTGTAACAGGCCTTACCATACACAAAGGCGATGAGGGATGTGAAGGGAAATCTTACTTTGTAAGAAGAAGTCTCCTACTACACATCTATTTATGTCTCTCCCTTTTTCTTCTACGCGTAAGCTCTTTTCTTTAGTTATATTTAACAATGTCATTTTTTATTCTTAAAAGTAGGGTTGTCCTTGTTCGAGAGCATCCGCGCCACTGCTTAATTAATACTTGTTATTAATACACTTGTTAGAAATAATTTTTATAAAAATATTATAATACTAAATTGTACTGTAATCTAAATTTGCATATCTGACATAGCTTTACTTTTGTTCCAATTCTAACCAACCTAAAATAAAAAAGGAGATCAGTTAATAAAAGGTTGGAAGTAATAATACCTCAAGATAAATTTGCATCTCTTTACCTGTAATTTTGACTGTGCTTTTGCAGCCAAAGGTTAACCTGGTCTTGCAATATATTGTCCATATCTTCATCATATCGCTTTATCATGTTTGCAGGCATATATTCTAGTTTCATTTAATTTTTCAGCTCATTTTTATTTGCCTTGTTATTTATGTCAATACATGCTTTGAATACATCGCCGTCAGGCACCAAATCCCATAAAATATGTATTCTCTGAAAATAAATAAATATAGATTAATATTATTTTCACATAATAGTAAATTAGACCAACTCATAATGCACAATTATTTAATCAAATGAAATACATTCCCGGAAGCGTACATATTTGAAACTGCATAGCGTTATATTCCTGAAAAATGTAACATTACAATCAAAACCACCATGATTTTATTTTTCATTGCAATTATTTAAATTAATAACAAGGACAAGATATGCCTAATTTGTTGTAACAACATATGCGTCTTCACGTGTACCTTGAGTTCAGATTCTCCTATATAGTGAAATTAAAATCTTATTCTTGTGAAAATTATTAGAAATAATGAAAAGAAGCCATGGGATGAAGGGTTACATATAAATAACATAACTTCTCAGACCATAGGATAAAGGGTTAGACAGAAATCATGTGTAAGATATTTCCCTTTACATGTCGTCATGCATAAGATATTTCCATTTCTTTGTCGTCATGCAACAACGAATTATATTCTAAATCCATCATTCATCGTCATGCAACAACAAATTATATTCAAAATCCATCATTCGATAATAACTCTCATTCCTTGGCGTCATGCGTTAGATATTCCCATAAAAATGACACAATCCGAAAAATTTACACCATTTTTGTAACATTCTTTACCATAGACAAAGTCGTTGAGGGATGTGAAGGGGAATATTACTTTGAAACAAAAAATTATGTGTAGAATATTCTAGAGTTTTCTACTTGTTTCTAGCTACTTGTTCCTTTGAGTAGTGTGATGCCTCTTCGGTTACTGTGTATTTTATTTATTACTTCAACTCCTTAACTACCTTGTAATCTGTATATAAAGATCCCTTTGGGTGTCAATCAATATATGAAAAATACATTTCAGTCTTATATTTCATCATGGTATCAAGAGCAGGTTATCCTGTGGTCATCTTGTAAACCTTCACGTTTCCTTCCGTTTTCCATTTTTCACTGTTTATTAAAATAACTCAGAAACCATATCTGGACCCCTCCAATCACGAAACCAAGGCCACCATTGGACTCAGAAGCCATTTCCGAGTCGACCCACATCAGCCCCGTCGCCGGAAAGTCAGCCACGCGCCGCCACTTCAGAACTGCCTCTCCGGCGCGTGTGAGCCGCGCGCCGCTCTGCCGGCCTCCGTTTGTCACGCGGCTTTCACAGAACGGCTCGCCTGGCCTTCCTCTTCCTGTTCTGGGGGTTTAAATCACGATTGGAGCACTCTTCTTGTTGGGTCCAGTTGGTTCCTCTTCGTGATTTTTCAGTTCTGAACAATTGGACTTCCTTTTTTTGTTTTTTTTTTATTTTTTTATTTTGAACAATGGAAGTTGAAAATATTGAGGCTGAGAATAAGCATTCTGAAAAATCATCCGGTAATGTTTCCGGTGTCTTTCCTCTTCCCTGTTCTTCGTCTTCCGGAGACAACCCAGCTATACAGATTACTAACCACCGTTTAAACGGTAAGAATTATGAGCAATTTCAGAAGGTGATGTCTCAATCTGCTGAGGGAACTAGTCATGTTGCTCAACAAGGTATGGCATTCTATGTTGATCATAGTAGTCGTTGGATTCTTGATTCGGGAGCTTCTGATCATATGACAGGTAATGCATCCCTGTTTTGTTCTTATACCCCTTATTATCACCAGTCACGAATAAGGACGGCTGATGGTAGTTTCTCTAATATTGCGGGAAAGGGATCCATTAAGCTCTCTGAACATATTACTCTGAATTATGTCCTTCATGTCCCTTCTCTTACTTGTAACCTTATCTCTATTAGTAAACTTTCCTCTGAATTGCATTGTGTTGCTAAATTCTCTGCCAAAACCTGTGTTTTTCAAGAACAGGATTCGGGGCTGATGATTGGCAGTGCTAGAGAGGAAGAAGGGCTTTACTATTTTGAAGAAGATTCTCATGAAAAGAGATTTTTTGCAAATCACTCTTTATGTTTATCAGACGATTGTAATGATGTTTTGTTGTGGCATCGTCGTTTAGGACACCCAAATTTCTTTTATCTTCAAAAGCTGCTTCCAAACTTATTTATCAAAAAAAAACCAAGTTCCTTTTTTTGTGATGATTGTCAGTTTGCAAAACACTCTCGTGTTTCTTATTTCCCTAGAGATTATCATGTTTCGTCTCCATTTACATTGATTCATAGTGATATTTGGGGCCCAGCTCGTGAAAAAAATATATCTGGAACTCGTTGGTTTATTACCTTTATTGATGATCATTCTAGAGTATGCTGGGTATATCTTCTAAAAGATAAGTCTGAAGCTGCAGCCACTTTTAAAAATTTTCATGCTATGGTACAAACTCAATTCCAGACCTCTATCCAAATCCTGCGAACTGACAACGGTACTGAATATTTTAATTCTGTTCTTGGTGATTACCTAACCAAGCAAGGTATTATCCATCAAAGTTCTTGTCCTAACACCCCTCAACAAAATGGGGTGGCTGAAAGAAAAAATAGACATCTCATTGAAGTTGCTAGAGCCCTCTTGTCTACAATGCATGTCCCTAAATATCTGTGGGGGAGGCTGTCTTGACTGCCTCATATCTCATCAATCGGATGCCCTCTCGCGTCCTGAATTTTCATTCTCCCATATCTTGCCTTACCCGCTCTTTTCCCTCCTTTCGGGCTCTCTCTTCCCTTCCTCCAAAGTTGTTTGGCTGCATGGTTTTTGTTCATATTCCTCCACATCAAAGGTCCAAACTTGATCATAAGTCTGTTAAATGTGTCTTCATAGGATATCCTCCTAATCAAAAAGGTTACAAGTGCTACTCACCTTCTCTTCGAAAGGTCTTTGTTTCTATGGATGTTACTTTTTGTGAAACACAATCATTTTTTCCCTCGACTTCTCTTCAGGGGGAGTCTATTGGTATAAATGAAGACAAGTCTTGGAATCCAAATAATTCTACTGTCTTACCTTTACCCTTGGAAACATCTGTTGTTTCTTTACCTTTGGAGTCAGGGGGAGTTAATGTACAGGAGACAAGGACAGCAATTGTACCAGAGACTGGAGATCCTCCCGGTAAATGGGGAAAATTCTACAGCAGGCGAAAATCTCCTCAAGATCCTCTAGACTGCCAGGATTCTGACCCGAGTCCTAGTTCCAGCAATCCACTTGAGAACACTGGTACAGCTGACCTAGATGTGCCCATTGTCCTTCGAAAAGGTACTAGATCTTGCACTGCTCATCCTATTTCTCATCACATTTCATATGAAAAGTTATCTCCAGGTTTTCGTGCTTTCAACACTATATTAGACGGTACAAAAATACCAAAAAATATCCAAGAGGCACTTAATGACCCTAAATGGAGGGATGCAGTCTTTGAAGAAATGGATGCTCTTAAAAAAAATGGAACTTGGGAGTCCGTGGCACTTCCCAGAGGAAAGAAAACTGTAGGTTGCAAATGGGTGTTCACAATAAAATTTAATGCAGATAACAGCATCAACAAATATAAGGCCAGATTGGTTGCCAAAGGATTTACTCAGACTTATGGGATGGACTATCAGGAGACGTTCGCTCCCGTTGCCAAACTTAACTCTATCCGAGTCTTACTATCACTTGTTGCCAACCTTGATTGGCCCTTGCATCATTTGGACGTAAAGAACGCTTTCTTAAATGGGGACTTACATGAGGAAGTTTACATGGATCCACCACCTGGTTTTGA
Organism: Gastrolobium bilobum; assembly: GCF_033153095.1. Taxonomy (NCBI): domain Eukaryota; kingdom Viridiplantae; phylum Streptophyta; class Magnoliopsida; order Fabales; family Fabaceae; genus Gastrolobium; species Gastrolobium bilobum. The sequence goes on along the minus strand of NW_026897732.1, from coordinate 719 downwards.
ACAGGGAGATGGTTCTGTATGCATGTTGAAGAAATCTCTTTATGGACTTAAACAATCCCCTAGAGAGTGGTTTGAAAAGTTTACTCGTGTTGTTAAAGAAAGAGGATTTATCCAAGCTCAGACTGATCACACTTTATTTTTTAAACACTCCGATAGTGGCAAAATTGCTATCCTCATTGTTTATGTTGACGACATAATTGTCACAGGTGATGACTGGGAAGAAATAAAATCTTTAAAAGGGGGTTTAGCTAGTCAGTTTGAACTAAAGGATCTTGGATCTCTCAAATATTTCCTTGGAATGGAAGTTGCTCGTAGCAAGGCGGGAATTTCCTTATCTCAGAAGAAATATATTCTAGACCTGCTACAAGAAACAGGTATGCTTGGGTGCAAGCCTGCAGAAACTCCAGTTGAACCCAATATTAAATTGGGAATTGAAGATGGAACAGATGTTGACAGGGAGCAATACCAAAGGTTGGTAGGGAAGCTGATCTACTTATCTCACACTCGGCCTGATATTGCATTTGCGGTTAGCATGGTTAGCCAATTCATGCATTCTCCTAAGGAAAAACACCTTAGTGCTGTTTATAGAATCCTCAAGTACCTCAAAAACACCCCTGGTCGAGGAATGCTCTTTAAAAGGGGACACAAGAGGATGATAGAAATCTATACAGATGTTGATTGGGCTGGCTCTGCTATGGACCGAAGATCCACTTCAGGAT